>NW_009910730.1:50272-56946 GCF_000696875.1 Nestor notabilis
GCAAAGATTTGGCTCAGGAAAAGCAAAGGGCAGGAAACAAAAAAATAGCTCTAGAGAAACACTGACGAAAGAATTACACTAATACTAAATAATGAAGAAGAATGTAAACAGATTATAGATACAGAGAGCCTGAGATCAGCTAATGGCTGAAAAAATAGATGACAGAGATAAAAAATGATAAGACTTGTCAGAAAGAACAAAGCCTGTGTGAGCATCATTTAGATTAAGGAATTAGAGTCAAAAGGTTAAGTGTGAGGAACAATGAATATGAAAAATGAAGAAAAAAAGAAGTAAAAGGCAAGTTTGTTTCATAAATCAGTTCTAGTCTCACATTGCTGTAGGAAAAAAGAAGCTTGTTGAAGTCTGCTAAACCAGCAGATAGCTCAAGCTGGACATCACCATAACATTAGGAAAGGTATTGGTATTTGCAGCAGCAGATAAAGTGTCCTGTTCTAAGCACTGTAAATATTGGCCTTAGGTTACCTATCATCACGTGTTTTGTCTCATGGTGGAAGCCAAACTGATCTTGAGTCGTAAGACTCAACAGTCTTGAGAATTTTTTAGCATGCCTTCATGCGCATCCAAGTTTGTGGATCTAAGGACTTTGGTTACTTTGTAGAACAGGGATGAAGAAAAGAGGTTCTACTAAACCTATAGTAGTAGGTGGATGCTGGCCATGAGACACACATTCACAGCACATAATTATGCAGGGTACGCCTGTAACATCTGTTCTCTTCATTGCAGGAAATTCTTCTGAGAGAAGCTCAAAGTGGGTAGCAGATATCTGAAAGCACTTCCAGTTTATTGGATAAATATGGAATGTTTCTAAATCTGCCATTTTTAGAATGAGCGAAAATATATTCTGGACAATTACCAGCAACAATAGCTAAATTTACAGTGCTTTCCTGTTCTAAGTTTAGAGACATTGTTGAAATCTGCTCCTGCTAGCGAAGACAAATCCAATTGGTTACAGTACACATTATGGAGAAGGAGCTCTACATCTGCAATGTCTCCACTTATGGAGCAAGAGTAGGGCGCTGTCTGTACAGCAAGTGGTTTGGTCCTGTCTATTCAAATGAAGCTGTTTTCATCCCATCTGGAAGGACTAGCTATTCACATCTCCTTCATCATGTCAGTAGGGCATAATATAAAAAAGACCTATTTATTCTAAAACAGGACTGAGCACTGTTCATAAAATCTCCCTGAAGAACTACATGACGACTGGTGCACAGGGGCCATAAAGATGCCTTTTGTGTGACTAATGCAGAAAAAAAAATGCTGTTCCCTTTCCAAACATCCATAATCCATTGAGATGCACTTCTAATGCTATAAATAGTACCTAAGAACTGTTGGGTCGCAACAACCCCATGCGACACTACAGGCTTGGGGAAGAATGGCTGGGAAGCTGCTCAGCCGGGAAAGAGCCTGGGGCTGTTTGGTGGAAAAGGACCTGGGTGTGTTGGATTGACAGCAACTGAACATGAGCCAGCTTGTGCCCAGGTGGCCAAGAAGGCCAATGGCATCCTGGTTTGTATCAGAAGTAGTGTGGCCAGTAGCGCCAGGGAAGTGATTGTACCCCTGTGCTCAGCACTGGTGAGGCTCATTGGGGATCTTTCCACTTCAACTACCTGAAAGGAGGTTATAGTGAGGTGCATATTGTCTCTTCTCCCAAGTAACAAATGATACAAGATGATCTCAAGCTGCACCAGGGCAGCTTTAGATTGGATATTAGGAAAAATTTCTTCACTGAGAAGGTTGTCAAGCATTGGAACAGGCTGCCCAGCGAAGCAGTGGAATCACCATCTCTGAAGGTATTTAAAAGACACGTAGATGTGGCACTTAAGGGCTTGGTTTAGTGGTGGACTTGGCAATGCTAGGTTTATGGTTGGACTTGATGATCTTAAAGGTCTTTTCCAACTAAACCGTTCTATGATTCTAAAAATGGTCATATCAATATTTGGACAGAGCTCCCTCTGTCTCAGCTTCTGATCTTTGGTGGTTGCTATTGGTAAATTCCCAAAGCAGTGTGTACCAACACGATGAGCATATATTGATGCTTTCACCAGTATACCCTCACATCTTCCAGGTCTTTGTGACTTTGGTGTTTTATAGGGGTGCTTTTACCATTAATAAGCCTAATTTCTTTTTTGAACCCTGGAAAATTTTTGTGTCTCCGGTGTGTGTGACAATGAACTGTATAGTGTAATGAGACTCTATAAAGAGCAATTCCCCCTAGTTGGGTGTGTGGCATTTAATTGAGCTCCTCTGTGGTGAAAGATTGGGAAGGACAGAAGTCCTGCACATTCCTCTATGTCCAGAATCCCCTTCTTCTCTTTGCTTCATTTGTCTCCTCTCTCTGCCCTATGGTGGGTGCTACATAGTTGCTTTCCACTCTTACAGTTATGATAATTTTATTAATTAGATCTCTATTATTCATATGGTTACACAATACGATGTGCAGTTTGCTGAAAATTAATGTTCTATGCTTGGCACAGGATGCAGCATTATTCATTTCTTCATGGGCTTTTTTGTGACATTGACTTCCTTCACATTCTCATTAACACAAAATAGTTTGTCATTACAGTGCATCTCTGAAATTAATATTCATGGACTATAATTAGCTTCGTTTTACAAGAGAGCATAATACATTTTGCAGAATGCCCAGATTGGGGTGGCCAGTTCAAGTCATGCAATGCCTGTTTTTCTCCAAAATGCTGTATTGGATTGACTGAAGATCATACTTGAGCAGAAACAACAGTGCTACGCAGTGTGACTGCACAGCTGTAACTGGCAGCTACCAATAAATTACAACTGGTTTTAGACAGAAATAATGCAGGATATGTCTTTAGCAACAAGATAAGGTCCCAGTCAAATTCTATATGCCATCCTGATGTATGGCAGAGCTAAGTTTTAAACCAACTTGTTATGAAATTTACTTTCTTGACAGAGCTACATTTTTCCTGTCCTCATTCGTAAAAATAATGGAATTCTGCTTGCTGAATCTCCCCCCAGAAGATCAGCCCAAGGCAACAGCATCCAGCACAAAAAGTTTCAGGCCAGAAAGTTAAAGTTCAGAAGCATATATGGAAGTGAAAATGGAGTCTCATAAAGGAGAGTTTTGGGCAACCACAGATGCCAGTTCTATCCATAGAGGACAACAGCAGCTGAAATATCAGCTACATGTCGTAACAAAAATGGACGTTATTTCTGGCTTAGAAGAAAGAAGAAAACAATTAGCCTGCATTCAAGAAAAGCTGTTTTAGTTTCAAATGCTAAATGATAGAAATTGATGGTATTTCTGTAATAAACATACATTTGGATACAATATTTCAAACAAGAAAGGAAGTGGGTGGAGTAGTTTACCTAATTCTAGAAGGAAAGGGAAGAAGCAGCATTGATATGCATCCCACAGGGATTTTTGCTGGTTTCCAAAGCTGGTTTTGAGTGTTCTTGAAGCACTGGGCAGGCTTGCAAGACTGGAGATTGGCAGGGGCTTGGAAGAGGACCGGTATGCCTGAACAAATGTCTATTCATGTATTGTCAGGACTGAGCAGCACGAAGTGCCAACAAGTTACTGGGCTGCAAACCAGAGTTGAGATTCATCAAGGGACTAATCAGTCATTATAATTAAAAAGCATTTTATGAGTTGGTATCAATTTGTCAGAGGCCACAGTCATAGAAACAGGCAGTCTCACTCTTTGCTGCAGCACCACTGAAAGCTGGCCAGGCTTTAGAGCAGTCAGCCAGCCTTTGCCAGCTACTACAGGCAGGGCAAACATGCTCAAAAAATGGCAGAGGAAGTGGCTTTCCTTTGCTCCACTTTGGGCAGTTTTGTTGTGACTGACTGGCATGAGTTCAAGTGAACCTTACAATGCCCAGGACTGATGTATAATGCAAGTAATGCACACTTAGGGACATCCCCTGTGGTACACCTCACTCACCTGGAGATTAAGGGAGAACACCACCAAGGATACATGTAAGCAATTAATAAGTATAAGCTATATTTTCATGTAATTTTTAATACTGTTTTATTATCTACCAATTCAGGTACTTGAAATTAATGGCTTCTTTATTTTGTTTTCCTGTGCTTTGCAAGCATTGGGTTACTCTTATTATGTGGAATGAAAATGAAAGTTGATGCAACTGATTTTTTCTGCAGTGCATGCTTTGAATGTTTCATCACTTTCTTCCCACATAAATAGGGGATAATATGTGGTAATTGAATTACCATAGCAGAACTAACAGAAAGAGAAAAACTGATCCATGTAATGAAAGAAGCAGATTAGAGTTAATTTTTAAGCAGTGCAACTGTACTGTACATATAGAAGCATGCACACATACACTGGTATGTATTTATAACCCACTTTTAATTACCTGACACATTTTATCAAAGACAAATTTTACTAATGAATTCTGTTACTAGGCAGAGTCACATTTTTGCTGTGAGCTGAAATTATGAGCAGCAAAGCCTGAATAAATTCATATTAAAAAAATAAGAAGTTCTGCCATAAGCATCTTGATGAGGATTCACTGTCAACGTTATTTAAGTACATGTTTTGGCTCATTGTTTGATGGTAGCTGGGTATCCGTGGGCTCAAACCCTTGGTATCTTTGGGTGGGTTGGGATCTCCAGTCTTTGACACTGCTGACAGGCTGAAAGATCATAGTTGCATGGCATGGGAGTTGGGAAGAAAGCAAAGGGGGTGACCAGAGGTCTAGAAAAAACATGACCCCTAAAGAAAGATGAATGAATGGAGTTGTTTAGTCTTGAGAAGAAAGGACATGCTAATGGTTTTCAAGTATGTAAAGCACTGCCGCAAAGAGGAAGAAGTGTTCTGATTTTCATGGCCATGGTAGGTAGGACATAAAATAAAGGATTAACCACTGGCAGGGAAGGTTGGTGCTAAATAAAAAAGAACAAACGAACAAATAAAAAAAAAAACAGAACAAAACAAAACGAAAAACTATCAGGATAGTGAAGTCCTGGAATAGAGAGGTTTTAAGCAAATATTTACATGGTGATAACCTAGATACAGACAGAATGATTTAGATAATGTCTTAAATTCCATTCATTATTTACTGGCCTATGAAACTTTCATTCCCATTCTTTTTGCCTTAGGTGACACACACATGAACTGGTTATCCCAGCCAAATAACGCTTCTGAATACAGCGGGGGGAAATGAACCATTTCCCCTTGTAATAGCAATGACTCTGGCTTAATCCAAGATCTCTCTCTCTCCTGTCTCATATGCCAATCTGTAAGTCATTTCTTCTTAGGGAAAGCCATTTTCTCTGGGCCGGTCTTGCTTGTTTGGGGCAGGCACAGGCTGCATCTCTTCCTCCCAAACTTCTCAGAGTCTGATGGCGGGGTCAAGGCTGCCTATGGCTTTGCTGTGGGAGCTGTATTGCAGCTAGTCCACTGCAACATGTACTAATATACCGTCGTTGTTTTCATCTTTGCTAATACAGCAGGTGAGTTTACGTGAAAGGACAAAATGTGTCCTTAAAACAGTGTGAGGGGAAGGGAGAGGTGGGAGCAGGGAACCCCAAGTAAGAGAAAAAACAGAGAGCTAAGGAAATGTGATGAAATGCATGTCGAGTTTCAGAGCAAGGCAGCTGTTGCCCTCATCTGAAACTCGCATCACTTTGTACAACATTTCTTGCATTTTTTCTGGAAGCTTTAACTTTGCTTGAGCAGCTTTCCCATCAGCAGCAACCCACAACTTACCACTTAAGAACTGCTAAACAAAGACCTTAGCAAACTCTGCGGTGCTACCCCCTCCTTTATTCATGTGAAGCACAAGTCGAGGATATAAATTTCCTTCAAACCAGTACAGCATTTGAGTACTATGAACAGGAGGGGTTGTGCAGGCCATGAGAGCTGTTTCAGGCCTCCAGACAAACAAAACATGCAACTGCCTCATGAAGGTCCCTGCCACCTCCCCACAAAATCATTTGCTCTGGGCTTGCCTTTCCCCTCTGTATTTGGGCTCATCAGAGCCAGGGACTGGGGTGGCCAAGGCACCACTGCCGATGGTGTGCCAGGGGAACAGGACAGGGCAGGAAGTTCCAACTGTATCCACCCAACTACTCTCCAGCACACAGGGAAGAGCCCTCACTCCCTTGCAGGGTGAGGATTATGTCTGTGGGCTGTGTTTGTCCCCAAGCTGGGTAACACAGGAAGGTGACTGAGGCAGTGGTGGTTGTAGGCTGCAGGGATGCTGCACTGGGGAAGTTACCAGGAAGTATAGAAGTGAGCAACCTGTGGCATTGGTAAAATATACCAATAATCTTGGGATGCTGGATTTCTCAGAACTTGTTTGTAAAACCTCTGGTGAGCCTATGTAAAATTGGGGCTGTTGGGAGGTATGGATGAAATGGTCTAATCCTACTTCCCAAATTCCACTATTTCCATGCTTATTTTCAAGTTGATAAATCCTTTTAGCGGAAATAATCCAAAACTTCATAAGCCTGACTTGGGGCTTCCTGAAGCAGTATGTATAACACGGCAAAAAAGAGAGGAAATGGAAGGGAAGGGAAAGGAAGGGAAGGGAAGGGAAGGGAAGGGGAGGGGAGGGGAGGGAAGGAAAGGAAAGGGAAGGGAAGGGAAGGGAAGGGAAGGGAAGGGAAGGGAAGGGAAGGGAAGGGAAGGGGAGGGAAGGGGGAGGACTTG
>NW_009910730.1:57017-102710 GCF_000696875.1 Nestor notabilis
AGGAAGAGAGGAAGAGAGGAAGAGAGGAAGAAAGAAAGAAAGAAAGAAAGAAAAAGAAAGAAAGAAAAAGAAAAGAAAGGAAGAAAGGAAGGAAGAAAGGAAGAAAATAAAAAACATGCAGGCAGGCATGGAAAGAAATAAGGTAAAGAAGGAAGAAAAGAAAGCATCCTGTTGCATGCAAAAAACAGATCCAGCAGTGGCAAGAGCTGGGCAGAGTGGAGCCTTTCCTGATAATATCAGTTTACTTTTTAATTAGATGCTGAGCTTTTAAAGACAATGGAGTAGACATGATAAAGAGCAGGCTATTAAGTGTCCCAATTACGGAGCACCAAGAATCCAATAATTTATGTGCTGATAATCTCCTGGTAATCCTCTGGGTGCTGCCGGAGCATAAGTGTCCTGATTACTCCTCTGCTCTTACATGGATTTGTTCTCCTACCATTGACGAGTTTTCCCGTTATGTTTGGCACAGCTCATTTAAAACAACCACAGTTACCTCACAGCCAAACCGCTGGCCTAAGTTTAGCTAAGATGAATAGGCAGCCGTTCATCTGCGACAGAGCCTTTGGTGTAAGTGTGGCCAATTAGTCACACGTTTGGTGTTCTAATTAGGCAACGCTGGGCCTTTTAGAAAATGTGCTGTTGATTTAGGTACTTCCTCAAACAATGCTAAATTGTGTTATGTGAAATTCAATTAGTTCTTTTCTAAATGTTTCCACATCTGTTATTCTTTAAGCATAAAGTGATGAGGAGAGAAGGAGAAGTGAAAAGCCAGAGTCTCCACTGGTGAAATATGTTAGGCCTCTGGGACCAGCCCTTTTTCCAGCTTTTGACCCTGAACAGTGATATACAGGAAGGAACAAAGTTGGAGAGCTATCATGGTGAAGCCCTTTAAAATAAATCATTATAGAAGAAATACTGCAACTGTAAGGGAACGTAATCTCTTATGATAGCCATAAAGTAAGCTTTGTTTGGAAACTCATGGCATGGGGAAAGCACCATTAAGCAAACGATTATAAATTCCGTTTTAAGAACTGCATTTTTTTACGATAATAGTGATACCTTTAAATCCCAAGATTAACCAGAAATACTTATAGATCCAGTTTACTGGTTTGTGGAGCGGCTTTGAGTAGTTTTATTTTTGTTCCAGATTTTCCCTCTGAAGGCTAAAAAGATGGCAGGACCTCTGGTAGGAGGCTTTGAGGGGGGAGGGATGGCGTGCATTTATTATTTCTGCTCAGCATTTTGCAATTCTTCTGCACGTTTGGAACAACAAGGCACCACCATCCTTTTGATCCCTCGAACAAAGTGTCAGACTTTCACTAGAGCTTTTTGGTGCTCCTAGTGACCCACAAGGTTTACATTTGCATGAGGCTTCTCCCAGAACCCGCGCTACCTATGGCCATTGCCTTACCCATGCTTTAGGTCCGACATGCTGTGTGCAGCATGTTGGATTATCAGTGAAGGGAGAGCAATGGTTTCTCCAACATCACGGCTCAGCCAAAAACCACAGCTGTCTAAAGGTGAAGTTGTACATGCATTTGATCCTTGTTACTGTTATCACCTTTTCACTGACCAACATTTCAAGCCTTATCTGTGGCTGGCAGGCCATGTTTCAGGTTTGTCAGAGTCCGGATATAGCCTGTGCGGTTTTCTGATGATATATCTTGATAAGATTTGTGGAATGCGAGAGATGAAGTTGTCAGCACTGCTTTATGGCACCTCCGTACATGTCAGAAAATGAAAATATTTTCAGAAGCGAGGGCGTTATTTTGAGTCATGACACAAGTTTTTAAGACAACGCATGTCCTCGAAAAGAAAAATATCCAGTTTTTATGATAAAAGACAAAAATTGATCTGTCCTGCAAAAGCACCAGGTTTGATGGGGGAACCCAATGAGAAAGAGAGTAAGAGGATTACAAAACGAAGCCTTTCTTTAGCTAAACTGGTACTTTACATTTTCCAGCTGTAATTACTGCCATTGCATAGACATGACAACCTTGTAAATCAGAACTGTTAGGTCTTCTTTTTTTATTAAAAAACTAAAATAAAACAGAACTGAGCAAATGCACAGACCTCTCTTCAGCACCTATGTTTGCCTTCAGCTTCAATCACGACATTATCTATAAGGCAACACAACCATGTGTCACAGGTTTCTAAAAAGAACATAGGTTTTTTTCCCCCCGAATGATGATGTAATTAAAGAAATGTAAACCCTAGCGGAAATCCAAGAAACCCTCAGTTACATGTCACTTCACAGGCCCATCCACAGGGCTGACTGAGGTGCTCAGCTTAAGTTAGAGCACGTAGACAATCGTGGTGATGGCACTAATCCATACCTGCCATAATTCAAGCATTATGATTTTACAAATATCACAGTATTCACATATAATTGCTTAAAAACAAACAGCAGGAGGAGAGCAGCTGTGAACTCATTCTGCATTCAGAAAATTCTGAAAGCTTTTTGTTCAAGAGATGAAGGAGAATTGGAGGCAAATAAATATTCTTAATAGTTGTTGGAATATTTCAGATAGTTTTATTGAAAAATGCTGTTGTAACAAAGCCAAACTATTAGCAGCAATGCATATGTTTTTGGGAAAAAAATCTGGCCTTTTTCAGAGAAATAACAAAAAAGAGCTATCCAAGTCAAACCTTGAGCCTGTTGATACAAAAAAAGGAGAAATTTTGGCAGAACCATTTGCCTTTAAAATAGAAAAGTTTAGTTTCTCTTTCAAACGGCAGAAGTTGTTAGAAAACAAGATTGTTCTCCTGAGACATGAATAAAAGGGGTTTTTGAAAATTCAAGCTAAAGGTATTGGATCTGAAGAACATCTCAAAGTTTGATAGAAAACATTAAAATAACAGGTTTTCCAAAAAGAAGTAGTTTTGAACAGCTCTAAAAGTTATGACTTTTTGACAGAGAAATGTTCCACCTGTCTCTTATGAAGTCTTTGAATTTTGTTTCTGAATCAGATCAAGTGTATTAAAAGTTTCTCAAGCTATCTTCTTCCAGAAATGTTATGCAACCAAAAATAACAAATCAACTATTTCCCTAAACAATAAGGCTTTTAAAGTCCACCCGGACAAAGATTAGGTTTAAATGTCTCTCTAAAACAAACAAGTGACCTAGGTTTGAAAGAGATCTTCTGTTATCTGAAATCTATGAGGCTGTTTATAACAACAGTGGGTTTGTTGCATGAAGTTTTACTCTGACTTCCCATACACAAGAAGCATCTCTGGAGGTCCCATATGGCAAACAAATCCCAAACATCTTAAAGCTGTCCAATGCTAGTCATATCATCTATCTCATTCATTTATTTGGTGATGACCACAGCAGAGGTGGACACAATCCAGGGAGATCACACGTGTGCAGAGTGAGGGGAGCTGCTAAAATGATTCGTTCAATGGTCACAAATCTTGCCTACAGATGTATTTGTGTTTCTATTTGTCATGAATGAATTTATAACCCCTGGTATTATTTGCAGACCAGCATCCCAACATCTTATATCTTCACTGTGGCTCATTGTAAGAAATTGAAGCCCCGTATTATCATTCAGTACACTTAACAATTTTCCAGACTGGGAAAGTATGTGTTCTCAAATGTGCACTTACATGCATGAAGCATGTACAAGGAAACATTGAAAGGAAAAGAAATTATTAGCTAAATAAGAGTGTGTGAAGCCAGCAAATTGGCTGGGAGTGCTGTGAAGGAGAAACCCATCTACAATGTTCCTGTGGTGTAAAAGCACAGTAAAGGCAGAGCTGTTCCTAGGCTCCCTTCACACCCAGTATAGACCAAGCATCCAGCTTAGGCACAGAAAATGCCTTGTATTAAACTCTGCATCTAGGACCAGAAGCACATCAATCTTCATCTCCTGAGCTGATAGCCACGTTTCTAATCCAGGTACATTGAGCCCAAGCCCTCCCAGCATGGGGGACTATTTGGGTTTCCTGGAACTGGCTTTTAATGGGGAATAGATGGGCCAGACGAGATTCTGGTTTTCATCTCTTATGTTAATACAGGCCTCCACATCCGAAAGAGTTTGGGTTTGGCTTTGAGCTGCTTTTATCACAGTTTGTGGCTGTATTTTAAGCCACGCTATTGCCTATGGTGTATTTTTCAGGCAGTGGAAAGGAGCTCCTTCCTTCTTTTACCACCTGCAGTTGTTATGGAGTGGCTGCCAGTTGTTTTCACTCCTGAGAGCTGCAGATTTTAGGCTGTAAGGCTGGGCAGTCGTGCTTCTCTGTTGAATCTTTTTTAACTGGAAACACTGGAATAGAGCACCCTACTGCTGTGTCAGACCTCTCTGGCCCTTGCAGAGCACCTTCATATGCCTGGGCTCCCTGTTCTTCCTTCTCCTACTCACCATGTCCATGCATCTACCTTTTTCTCCTTCAGGCAGTCCTGGGGTGAGCACTGGCATGTCTCTGCTCTCCTCAGTCTCCTGCCTCTCAGCAGCATAATCAAAACTACTGTTCACCAATAGCCAAAGCATCTTCTGTCTCACTTAATTTTCTTGGCTCTTCTCAGGGCTCCATGTCATACGAAGGTCTGCAGCAGTTGGTATGGCAGACCAGTTCTGAGGAACCACTGTTGCTAGAGATGCGGCTATTCCTTGGCTGCTGCGCCAATGGCCATCCAAAGAAGATAGTGACACACAGCTATCTCTGCCCCATTGCATCAGTGCCCAAGAGAAAGGCAGCTGGGGACATGCTCTCCAGGTAAACGGTCATTCTATAACTGCGCAGTATAAAACCAGATTTTCTCCACATTTTTTCTCTTGTTAACCCCTGCGGCTATTCTCTCACATATGGAGTGTACTCTTTATGAAGAAAACCTGCTATAATTTCTTCTTCCTTTTTTTTATTTTTTAAAAGTTGAAGCTATATGAAAAAATTAAAGTCTACCCAAACAATGAAGAGCATTGCAGGAATTCTTTGACATAGGCGCTTATGTCATCCTGCTCTGTTAAATTAATGAAGGTGTAGTCTGAACCCACAGACTGACAAATCCTTTCGTGCAAGCCTTCTACTAGCTGAAAAAGGGAGTTCCCCTTACATTATGTGGTTTTGTAAGACTTTTGCCAGGTGCTGTCAGCAGCAATAAACCTGGCGTCCTATTAAAGAGGAATAAACTTCTTTGCCCAGCATTCCTAGGCTCACTAAATATCTGTCCTTAAATTTTCTTTTCCCAAATACCTTTACCACTTAATGCCTTAATAGGCAATATGCCATGCTCACAGTAGTAGAAAAATTGAATACCTTCTCCCGAGCCTGGCTGGGAGGGAGGAACTTGACCTCCCTGTGCTCTGCCTGAAAGCTGTGTCACCAGCTTAGCCTAGAACTGAGTGCAAACTAGTAAGAGCAGCTCCCAGCAGGGCTTGTGAACCAGAACATATTGCTGTGCTCACCAGGTCTACACTACGGCAGAGTCCAAGCCAGCCCATGGGTGGTTGCATTATAGTGCAGAGAGGGCACGTTTGCCCATCTGCAGCAGACTGTGAAGATGAGCCTCCTGTCTGTAAGGGAAATGGCAAAGATTTTACTTGAGGTAAAAGGGAACCCAGTGTCAACTTCAGAAAACAGACCAAGAAACTTATCTACAGCATATTAACCAGATACTGCAGTACTATAAAGGCTTCTGATGTTCACATTATAAAAAAGGATATTGAAGAACTGGAGAAGGTGCAGAAGAGAGCCGTAAAAATGATTCAGAGACTGGAGAAAGTGCCCTACACTGAAGCACTCAAAGAATTCGATCTGTTTAAGTTATCAAGAAGACTGAGAAGCCACTTGATTACACCAGGTAATACTTTCACCAGGAGAAACCAGTAGGTTACTCAGGCTCACTTACTAACAAAGCAAAGAAAGATGTGGCCAGAACAAATTGCTGAAAGCTTGAAAGACAGGTAAATGCAAAATGGAAACAGCAATTGCTTTTTCCCAATCATTCTTCCGAAAGGACTTATTGGGTAAGGTGAGAGCCCAGATTTTTATATCTTTAAACCAGGACTGAATGCTCTCCTGGAAACTGTACCAGTTACTGAGCTCAAGAGAGAAGTAACTCAGTAAATGACAAAATGTGCTTCCCTATCACCATTGCTTCCTTACCCAGTAAGGCCCACTGTGGCTACACTCAGTGGCTAGTGAAAGCCAAAATCCTGACATGGACTCTGTCAGACATAATCCCCACATGGACTCTGACAGACATAACTCCCATGCATCTGATTCCTAGGTTTGCCTACGACTAACCCAGGCATACTGATTTTACCTGCATTTGATGGCTAATTAGGAGAAAGACAGCTGACGGATGGATATTTTGGGAGCGTGATATTTATTGAAAAACAGTGGAAATACAAGGGACATTATGGACACCTAGGATATCCAAAGACTATCGAATTAACTACCCTGCTGTAGTGAATAGCCCTGTGGCTAGTTAGAGATTGTGTTCTAATCCAAAAGACAAATTCCCCACAGAAATTAAAGTTCCTGGAGTGAGGGGAGCTGGAAGAGGAAAATCCTGTGACCACCATCCCTTCGAGAAGGAAGTGGAACAGTGCTCACACCTCTGGGACAGCTGCAGGCTACAGGAACACAGATGAAAACCTGAGGCAAAACCAGGTGACTACCAAGCTCTGGCTTTAGGAAAACTATGAGAAAGGCAGGGACACCATGGCAGGAGGAGACTGTATACATACTAGGATAGTGAGGAGTTGTACTGGGTACTTGGGGTCCCTTGGGGAGGCACAGCAAAAGCACAGCAACTCTATGGGAGTCTTTCATTAAACTCTTTTCTTTAAAATAAGGCTCTTTCCTTGTTCCTTTCAGTGAATGGGCTGAGACACTGTCTGTACCAGGGTATGACAGACCTCTCAGACTCACGAGAGGGGTTGTGGGTAGGAATGCACGCAGATGAGGATTTGCCTTGTTGCCATGTCTTGTAATACTGCATCTGGAAGGAGAAAACTTTTTGCTCTAGGAAGCATCTGTGTGGCTGGGGTCTGGGCAGGTCCCTGCAGATGAGGACGTCCAACACACATTTTTCCCCCTTTCGCCAACAGATGGTGGCAGAGAGAGCCCCTTTCCTGTCCAGAGCCTTCAGGCTACAGTGGTTGTATTTCCTTTTAATTACCTCTATATGAAAGACTACTGTATTCTTCAGCTTTTGTCCTTCCTAAGGCAGTTTGCAGCAGCGGCACTGCAGAGCTCTGGGAAAGCACGACAGCGCAACTTGGGGTAAAGTTTTCAGTGTACTCATTTTCCACATTGCACAGGAGTTATGTTCAGTGAAAATTATATAAATGTAGTATACCAGATCGTATGTCATTTCCACAGAATGTTACAACCGTTCTGTTATGTAATAGTGAGCTAATAAAGTCAACCCAAAACTCACTATATCACTTTCTGCATGAAGTCACCTCATTCATCCTTTTTCCTTTTAATTTAAATCTCATCTCTATTTCTACATTTACCTTCTGAAGCATTTCTAGCACAGCATATTGCCAACACCCTTCTTATTTTACTGTGCGATCTAAACAATGCAGAATAACAGGGCCTGAAAATTTGGACTAGAAATATCATGAGAACAGGCTGTCAAGAGCTTTCCAGTATTTCCTGCTTCTGGTTGAGCTGGAAATACTCAAAGGGTGAAATCCTGGCCCAGCTGAAGTCAGCGGGAATTTTGCCATTAACTTCAATGGGGCTAGAATTTCACTCTTGGTATTTACTCCATGTATCCAGTCTCAACTAGATCTGGTGTGGTGTGAAAAGGAAAACTTTTCATCTTTCTTTTCCTTCCTCTTATAATATTTAATGCCTAAAAATCCCTCACATATTCAGGTTAGATGTAGATGTTGAGTAATGCCAAATAAATTCTTGTGTCACCCAAATGATCCATTTCTTCTCTCTAAGCAGTTGCACATCAGAAACTGTGGCATTACAAATATAAAATTATATAAAGATTAAGACATGAAAGCTGTCTGCATAAAATAATTAAAAATATATTCTCTCTGTCTTTTGACAAAGCCTATATTGCACACAGCTGCCTCCACTTCAGGACCTTTTTTTTTTGTAGTTGCCAGTACAATTGTTGCTCTCGGTGCAAAATGTTTGGATTTTTTCTTTCATATGGAATTCTCCTGGCAGAGGACTTCATCACCAGTGGAGGACTATTTGCCTGGCTTTAAATCTGATATGTTGTGACCTCTATTTAAGACGGAGTAAAATTTTAAACCTGACTTTGGGGAGCAGGTGGACTTTACCCTGTTTTACTTGTGTCTGCCACTGTCTTCCAGAAGGTGCTCTGTAATTCCTTGCTCACCAGACACAACCTGTTACAGCAAACCTTTTTCCTTCAAAAGATAAAGTCAGTTCTGTTTCTGCTAAAAAAATCCAGGTCATTATTGTGTTCATGTTTTACATTAAAGAAATATTTTTAATTGTGTGCTATTTAATAACAACAGTCCCCAAAAGCAAACTGACCATTCTGAGATTTGACATTGTACTGGTGAGGACACACTGTCGAAGGCCATTTCTGGAAACTTCCGTACCTTTTTCCATAGCCCCAGAAGACCTAGTGAATGTCTGACCAATAAAAATGTGTGCTTGAGCAGAAACATCATCCCTGGCTCCTTCCTAGAAACAAGTAGTTTTCTTCTAGAAAAACAATAGTAGAAGCACTCAATTAATCCACAGCTATTCATTTTGTCTTCACTGACAATTAGCAGGCCTCCTAACGCACTGCTGCCTCACTTCTGCAGTCGAAGCAGCCTTGCCAAGTGGACTAGGGCTGACACACTCATTCTTCAGCCTGTTTCCTGGTGCAAATAGTTTCTAGCTCCTTTCCAACAGCCAACTCCAAGGGAAAAAAAAAAAAAAACAAGAAGAAATAAAAAGGGCTTTGTTCTGCATGAAAAAAGCCACGGCTGCGGTCGGGAGCCCTGTGCACTAAGCCGGGCCGTGAGGAAGGAAGGGAAATGCAGTCCGGCGCGTCCTGCCAGGCAGGCTCCCAGCCCTGTGGCTCCCAGCCCTGCCGGGACGCCCTGACTCAGACCTCCGACCACCCACCTCCTCCGTCCGCTGCAAATACCTGCCCCTTCTCCAGTCCGTGCAGAAGTCAAACCCTATTTTCTTCAAGGCAAAGCAGGAGCAAGCCTGCAGCAAGAGAAAGAGGAGGAGAGCAGATCTGAAGCACAGCTTTGGTCTCCCTCACGCCCCACGAGCTGAGCTTTGCAGGGCTGACATGCCATGTGGGCAGACGCCCTGAGATTCGGCAAGACTCTTCCATGGGTGATCTGTCTGAAACATAGTTGTAATGGCTTTTCTAGCTGCCAGAGGGTAAAACTTCTTTCAACATCTCTTTTGATCCTACTTCCCCATATTGCCAAGAGGAGACTGATAGAGATAAGCAGACCAATGCCACCATCCCCTTTTGACCTGTTTCCCTCTCACTCTTGTCCAGTTCCTTAGATCAAGTATCGCCTAGAAGAAGGTGGCAATGCCACCTTGGAGCAACACCTTTCCTAACAGTCTCCTGTATTTCCACTTAGTGGTTGCTTTGATGATTTCAGCTGTAGATATTTTCTTGCATTTGCTCTTTTCGCTTTCTTATATTGAAGCCAACAGCCCTTGTTCCCACTGCCCTCCTAGGGGTCTGTTTGCCAATGCTGTTCTGTGTGTGGCAGTATTAGGCTAGGTCTCCAGGGTCTGTGGACTGGTATAAATTAAATATTACCCAGCAGACTGCAACAAGGCCCTTGCTACCCCCCATGGTTTAAAATACAGGTTTCTGCACAATAGCTAGCAGGCTATTGACACACTGAATTTCTTAATTGGCCTTCAAGAAACTTTCCACACATGTGCCAAAACAAGCAGTTTTCCATGTGGTAGAGTCAGGAGAGATTTTTCCCCCCTGCTCCCTGCAAGCGTTCAGCTCCTGAGCTCCTGATTCCCTCTCCACACAGCTTCCACTGAATTACCCCCTTCAATTATGGCAATGCAGACCCCACACCAACGTTGATATGCTTTGCCCAGAAGCCCAGGGATGGATGCTCAGCTTTGGGCTGAAGAAGGGTTTCCCTTCTAGACCTGAATTACTGGGTTTTGGAGGTTTTCTACCTATGCCTGTGGCCTGGGACATGATTTTAGTCTGGCAGGATTGCCTGAGCTTGTCAAATCTACCTCATATCCCATTAGCGTGAGAGACTGATCCAGGAGGCACCAGGCCCTGGATTTATTCTGCTGCTGACATTGAGCTTAGCTTTTTAAGGCTGAAAAGTTTGCCTTAACTGACAGTTTTGGACATCGTATAAGGTATTTGCATGAATCCTAGCAGCCTGCAGTATTTAGGAGGACAGGGTGTATGATCCGCTAGCCCCTTCTGTCTTTAATTTCTAGGAAGCTGTTACAGTGCCTTCCAAAAAGGCTCACGTCTGCCTGCCAGCACCACATTAGCATGACTACTGCTTTGAAACACAATAGCTGCAGCAGCTCAGTATCTGTAATGCATCCCCCGCTGTACTGTGTAGCTTTGCACACGCCTATGTGCCATTAATGAATCATCACGTGGGAAGTGTTTTCATTATTCCTTGCATTTCCAGCCCTGGTGTTTCTTGGCGAACATGCATCCCAGGACACAGCAGCTGTCTGTCTCGCTCTCCTTCCTTTAGATTAAAACTGGTTTTTGTTGTTGTTGTTTTGAAGTGCCTATTGAAGTGACAAGACAGAGAAGGATGGCTAAACCCAAGTCCCAGTATCTTTATTTCAAGACTACTCTAATAGCCTCTAAGAATTTTTCTCTGCTGTACTTCAGATAAGAGTGGTGAGCCTATAAATTCATTAGCAAGTAATGGAGCAACCTCACTTTATCTATGTCTTTTCACAGGACTAGGGTTTCATTCTGTGCCAGGAGTCATACATCACACTCAACATGTACGTCTCCAGAGCCAACCAAGAGAAAGTGCAGAAAAACTACTGTTAACAAGGGAGTAATTACATTCAGCATAAATTAATTATTGGTCACTCAGGACTGGTGGGAAAGGGCCACACAGACTGTATCCGACTGAGTTCCCACCTCTGAGGGAAGAAATATTTAAATATGAATCATAAGACAATACAAGGTGGGCCCTTTCTGGTCTACTGGTCTTTAACTGCACGTATTTGCTAATATGACATGTGGCTTATTTGCTTTAACACTATAGGTACATTGTATTTTTTTTAGGGCAAACATGAGTGATAGTCGTTCGGGACAAGGGTCATTTCATAGCAGCCAGCATCAGACCCGACCGGGGGAAGCCAGGAGGGACTTTAAAATGCAATTCAGCCAAAAGAACAGGACACGGATCAGCAAGCGAGTGATGGAAGGTGTTCATGAGGAATTTAGACTACCACACACTGCAAATAAACCCTGAGAAGCTGGAGGAGCCAGAGGCGAGGGAAACCCAGCCGGCAGGCAGAGAGGAGCTCTCCCGCTGGGAAAAAAAGATGGTGGTGCACCCCAATCTCTTTGCCAAAAGTGTTAGTGCTGCTCAGGAAAACCCAGTTGTGCTTGAACCCTTGAAATTACTAACTTGGTGTAGGGGCACATAAAATAATGTTGGGCTAGTCTCCAATAACCAACCAAGAGATTAAAACTGCTTGCTATGTGTGTAACATTAAAACTGTTCCACATCCTGACAAAGATCAGGAAATTCAAAGTTAAAGCGAATTCTCATAAATGGAAATTCTTGCCGTCATGGGAAATAAAAAGCCTATCAAGATGCAAGTGACAGATGTACTGTCAACTGGGAACCTCGGCTTGGAATTTCCTGGCCTTTTCATTCAATTCACTTCTCCTAAAACAATGTGTAGTTAGACCAGGATTCATTCCTCCTCTCCATTATTAATGGATATTCATACATATAAATAAACAGTTGCACACAGACGATACATGAATAGACCTTGTGGTTTTTTTAATATATGTTTTTCGAGCTGTTCATTAGAGAACTGGTTAAGAAAATTTCCCATTTGTGAAGCTCCAAGTTTATTGAATCATAATGAGTGGAACACTCAGACCCACCAGCTATGTTTTCCCATAAAAAAGAAGGCAACATCTGTCTTATGACATCCTGGTGCTTGGAAATTCACCTGTAATATGAAAAGTACAGTTTCCAGGCTCAGCTCCATCCAGTTCAGGTTGGAATGCCCCAAGTAGCAAGTTACTTTGGGATGTGCTGCCTTGGTTTGCCCAGAATTTTCATGTCAGACCTCAGTAACCTTTCCTTTCATTAAAAAAACAGGGCTAATGAACCGGCATTTTATAGCGGAGTCTTCTGTCGAAAAATTCCCAACAAATGCTACATGCCCACACTGGAGAAGACAGTGGAAAGCTTCATGCAGGTTGTGGATCTTGTCCGTGGGTGTCCCTGCCAGTTGCATTTGATAAGGATTTTCAAAAAGCGCTGCTCTGGCCCCTGAGGCTTCTTTCAGTTTAAAAATATACCTGGGAATAAATCCAGTTTCTCCAGTGACTGCACTATACTGCACTGTCAACCCATGCCCGCTGTGGCTGCCCCAGGAGGCAGGAGGCCATGCCCTGTGGTGGGGGCTGAAACCAGGGGCTTCTGCCTCCAAGGCCGCAGAGTCTGCCAGGGGGAGAGGGGGATAACGAAAGGAAGCGGACAGTAACAGCTTCAGGAATCTGATTTTAATCCACATCCCACACAACTCCCCAACTTCAAAATGCCTAATTCCTTTTTTTTCACTTACTCCTCTGATAGGAACCATCATTGTTTCCAGCAGAAAACTAGCACAGTGACTGACCCACACTTCCTGCAGGCAAGTGAGTGTGGCAGCCCAAAGCTCAGCCGTTTTTGCTCATGAAGAAAGAAGCGTGGCTGTGTCATAAAATCATTACGCGATGTTAACTACAGCAGAGTCACTCTCATCTTTTTGTTAGGCAAAGTCAAGCCTTTTGCTTTCCAGAAGAGTTCTTTTTTTCTGTGAAAAGAAGCAGCTTCAGGATGAAGTTAGACAAAAAAAGTTGAACAGCATCATGCAGCTCAAATACAGAGAGCCTGCTGGCTTTCACCAATGACTGGCACTAGAGCAGATTATTCTGGAAGAAAGACATTCTCACAACCTCATGGCTTCAATTTCTCCAGCCAAAAAGTGGAGAGAGATCCCACAGTTATTAAAGCCAATAAATCAAGGCTTGAGAGATCTCGTGCACGGAATTGGACAGCGTTTGCATTTTTTTGCCCTCAGAGCTTTAAGGAAGGTATTTTTTCTCCTTTACCTCATCCACCTTGGGTATCTTAAAAGTAGGAAAGGCACCCCTGGGACTCGGAGGGTTCTATGAGATGCAATTACGGTACCTTACTGTTAAAGGTTTAAAAGTGCATCTTTATAGTTTATGTAGTCCCAATAAAAGCAACAGTGGTTTATGTGTTTGATTGACATAAAACATGCCTCGACATTAAACATTTCCTCAATGTCCAGTAATACTGGACCCTGCTCGTGGTCTCTGACTTGCCTTTGCACCCCCAGCCGATGACAGCTCCGCAGCCGTCCCGTGCCCTCTGTGTTGGTGAAGGTGCTATGACAGATCCCCCCAACACCAGGCACTGCTTCCTGCTCCCAACAAAGTGGAAACCAACCATTCCCACACCTTCCCCTCTCACCTTTAGCAGCTCAACAATGTGATGAACATCCAGCGAAGCCATAGTGGTTTACAGGCCATCCTTGTAGGTGATGCTGAAACTGCTGAAGCAAACGGGATCATTCCACTCTTTCTCTGCTGCCTTCTGTCTCCACAACCTGCAACTTAATCACAGCAAATGTCAGCATGTATCGTTTTTAGCAGACTCTCAGTCCACTCACTCTTCTAAAGGAAAAAGGAGTGTTTTGCTTGCATGACCTATTGAAGTTAAGAAAATGAGATTATTTTTTATTGGGCAATTTGTGACAATTTAGGAAAAATCTATTTGTATTGTAACAAAACACAAACTCCATTTTTAATCTGGGCACAGGTTTTGATTAAGCCTACATGGTGATTTTTGTCTTTTCTTGGATGACAGCAAATTTTATGGAATATGGAAAGCTGATGCCTAACTTATACTGAGGGTATGCCCACCAGAAATACAAAACTAGACAACTTCCCTCACACGATCAGGTCACAAAAAAACAAACCAAACATCCAGCTGAAAGGTCCCATTTCAAATGTTTATTATCAGAATTTCATAACAAAAAGATGGGGTGGTGGGAGAGTGCAGATCAAAAATTACCAGTGGAAATTGGAAAAAAACTGCAAATAATAAATCAGATTAGAAAAGGGGGAAAAAATAGTCAGTCTGTCTGCAGATAATTCACAAATGAAAAACGTTCATTACAAATGACTTGCCCTGCTGCAAATTTTTAGTAGCACGTGCGTACAGTACATCATAAAACTTCTACCCTTGACATATTTTAAGAGAATGCCATTATTGACTGGAACTTCAGTTGGCAGCTGGAAAACTGGAAGAAAACAGGCTCAGAGTCTGTATCAGATGGGGGGATTTCAGAAATTTCAGGAGGTGCAGAGGATTTAGAACTACCTTCCCCTGGAAGAAAGAAATTTTAGCAAAAAGCACCCCAAAAGTTAACAAAAAACCTACAAAGTTAGTTTACAGGTTGGATAAAAATAATAATAATAAAATAACTAAAACACGTAAGTGCAAGACACAGTGATTAGAAATCAGTAAATCATGAAAAATGTCATTTTGGCTATAATTTTTTTTTACATACTACAAAATAAACATTTTAAGGAAAATATCCATGCTGGGTGTTGTTTCCCAGGGATTTTTATTTGAAAGAATTTAGATTCTTTTTCAGCTTTGCCTCAACACCTTTCATCAGAAAGACATAACTTTTTATTTCAGGAGTGGAGGGGGAATACTGGAAAATTTCAGACCAAAGTGCCAAAATTGCAAATAATCTTCACAAATCAAAGCAGGGAATTGCACAGAAATGCAGTCCTCATATCAGTACTGTCTGGTGCTTCAGCTACCTGAGAAAAAGCAGGGGAGAAACTGGTCTGGTTTTGTACTGCTTTGATTTCCCTTATTTGTCTCCTCTTCTGTTTGTTTTCATTGTGGATTTGGGGGTGCTGGTGGGTTTTTTTACAGTATCATCATTGCATAAAGCAATGTCTTCCTGAAAGATTTATCAGCAGCCTCTTCTCGTGTTTCTTTGCTTACAGCATAGCAGAATGGTTTTGTTATACATCCGAAAGTTTCTCTATTCCTCCTTCTGCCTCATTTCACTTTTCTTTCTAGGTAGCTAGATTAACCAGTACGTATTCCAGGTCTATTTTTGCTCTCTCTTCCCTATGTCAATACAAAAGCCTCTGGGCAAACTTTTCCTCTCTGGACTTTCTTGGCCTCTTCCTTGTGCTTTTCCCCACCACTGTAGCAGGCCTACCAGAAGGGATGAAAGCCATCTGGGCAGTATCTTTTAAGCAGCCGAGACACGTCTATCACAACTACTCTCCATTTACCGCAACCATGTGTGCGTGTGCACGGTTTACAGTTGTGGTTTTTCCGAGGGGATTGTGGTATGGTTTTATAGGCTGCTCAAGATGTCCATTTGGGTGTAAGTGTATCTATCTATACAGAAGTGTATATACATGCATGCTAGAAAATGCGTGTTTGGATTAGGGTATTTTTTTTAATTATTTACTGTAACATCCTGGAATTAAGCTTCCTTTAAAAAAAACCCAAACCAACAGCACATCAATTTATAACTCACACAATTCTTACCCCTTTTCTGCTTTTTCCTCTGAAATGATTCTTTTAATCTGCTGTTGAGCCTCTGGTTTGTTGGGTTTTTTTATCTTTGTCCCTTTCCACTCACTCTTTTCTTACCTACCATACATTCTTTTCTTCCTTTCCCATTAAATTGCTTCCTCTCCTGTCCCTTTTGCTATTCTCCCCTTTCATCTCTGCCTTTTCCTACACTCTGTAATTTTTCCTTTGCTCCTCTAATGCTCAGCCTTCTTACCTTCAGTTCCCACATATATCTCTTCTCTTCTGCTCCTACATCTACTCCTTTCCGTTTAACAGCTGACTTTTGAGGTATATCCTGTTTACATGGAGGCGCAAATTCTTCCCTTCCTTAAGACTTTATACTTACATTGTATCTAGGTGCTTAAGTCATCAGTAAGAACACATGTTTTTGTAATGTTTCAGGAGAACAGTAGCAATGTGGTTTGGGCTTTGGGTGTCTGTTTTGCTATTTCAGAGTCTGTGTGGTGTAAAATGCTTAGGTTCAAACCACTCACTACTTCTGTGAAAATGCTTCTGTCTGGCATACTACAACTGTATTACCTACAAAAGACAGTAACAAACTATTAGGGACAAAATGCATGTTTCTGTAATACTGATTCTGCTTTAACAATTGATGTATTGTAGGCCTCACTACTGGCAAATGATCATTCAAGGAGGTTCGTGGAACTATTTCTCTTTGAAATGGTACATTTTGTTGATGTGAAGACATTTGACAGATGCATAGTGGTTTCAATAAAACTGTTGATTTTCCATTACCTACGGTGGACCTCATGGTCGTGCCCAGGTAAGGACATTTAAATAATTATTTTCAAAATCTGAGGTTTTCAAACTGCAAACTGGCATTTTGACACATTAAGTATGTAAAGGTTTCATTTATACTCTAGCATAAGTGTAGATTTTTTTGGTAAATGCTTACTGGATAAAAGAAATGTCAGCCCAGTAACAAAACTAACCGACCAAGAATGTTGATTATATGGCTTCTTGGCTGTCCCACGCCATAGACACTAGCTCTTCAGGAAAAATTCAGGGTGTGATACCTAGGAGCATATATTAAGGTCTAACTAAATCATCTAGAATGTTCTCCATTGAAAAGTTCATCAAGAACTTGCAAACAAATGATCAATTTCTTAATGTAGTTTCTGTAGATTATCTTAATGATAGATGTAGATAATCTCAATGTAGATTATCTTTGATTTCAGTACACTTAAGGTAATATTAGCTGAGTGAATCCCTCAGAAACAGTTACTCACAGGGAAAGCTTTCTAGTGCAGGCAGATTTGCTCTGGTCCTCTTGGTAGGGCAGAGGGAAGGGCTCAGAGCAGCAAACAGCACAACACTGGTTTACTGAAGGACAAACACCCAAATCTGGCTCACCACAGAGGAAACCTGAAGTCTCTGAGAGGCCAGTGGCTGCAGGAAGAGAAGTGCAACTATTCAAAATGAGAATTTAGCTCCAAGGAGCACGTTCTGCAAACACTTTAGCACATGTACAGCTTTCCTTTACGAGAAACCTCAAAGAGCCGGCAAGTGTTGCTTCATGCAAGTCAAGTCAGTCATATGGCAAAGTGTTTACGGGATTTGGATCTAAATTCTGAAATCATTTCAGGACCCCTAAAAGCAGGCGCTGGATAATTGTAAAGCCCCCTTATTTTCTAGTAGGAAAAAATGCACATAATGATGTTGCACTGCAGTTGAATCCACTGCCCAGACACCCAGAGGAGTTTAATTTCTCCTGTCACGTTTGAGGCTAGGGGATGCCCTGCAGTCCTGAGGTTCAGGAGAAGCCCCTTTCCTTCCTTTGGCTGCCTGTGTTCATCCCCCACAGTTCACAAAGATGAAGTCAAGCTGGAGCAGGCCTTTCTAAGACAAGCTGGGAAATGGAGAGCTTGGCTCATGAAGAGGGATGAGAAGAGCTTGAGCTGCTTGGACCAGCATAAAAATTGGAGGCTGCTGGAAACTAGAGCAAGAAGTTCTTTTGTTCAGCAAAAGAAAGGGGTTATGATTATGGTGATTGTGAGTATAGTTATGCCAGTCTGGGGTGCCACACTGGCCAGGTGAAATGGCAGAGAGCAGAAAGGTGGCCAGCAACCGGTTTATTTCATTTGCAGTGATTGCAAAGGGCCTAATAGGATCACTACATGCATATATCCTGCATAAGGAAACTCTCCCTAAATATTTGTAAAGGTGAAAGCAAAATTAAGGGCAATTAGCTTTTCTCTATTTTGTTTTGTATCGAACTTAGCAAGCATTTTGATGTTTTTGGTATTTTGGGTGCTTAACAGCAGTCAGGTGGGAGCTGAGGCAGGTGAGCTTTCAGGTGGCTCAGCCCAGAAGGTGTACTTTGTTCTGCTTGCTTTAGGACACAGCAAGTTTTTAAAGCTCTCCTGAGACAATTTACTTCTGCCTTGACTTTATATGCATGTCGTTTCATCATCTGAGGCCTCGTTTCATACATACGTTTATAATATGGGTTTCATTTCAATAAGCTGGGAAAGCAATAAATTTAAAGCTAACAGTTGTTTTATGTGGCTGCCAACCTGCCAAGTAGCATTCTTAATTATTGCCAGGAAACTAAGTGTTTTTCAGCCATGTGTTTTACATTTGAGTGTAGTATGTCTTGTCAGCCCTCTCCATTGTACTGACTGATAGGCCAGTAATTTTTGTACGCGGAGAGGCCTGCGATGGTGGGTGGTTTCTTTGTCATCAGGTAGGGATATCAACAACAGCATGACGGACAGGAATATCCCAAGTGGTCTCCCTCTACCAAAACACACTGTCGCAGAAAAGCTGGAGGGAAGAGGTTAAACCTGAGCCCAGAAACATAGTGTATTTTCTGTTTAAGGCTGTAGGGCAACTACTTATTAAAGTTGTCAGCAAAGAAAAAGCATAAACATATTATAATTATATATGTTGGAATATGATGGATGACTGTTTTATGCCTTCTGTGAAGGACAGAGTGAGATGCGTCTACAAGCAGACTCTCCTTGCCTTTTCCCCAGACAAAATTCATTATCATTGCACCAAAACTAGCAACGGTTTCATAGCTTGTTTTCTGCAGTCTGTGTTTAGGCTCCAAAATGTTGTCCCACACTCTGGAAATCAGCCAGTAAAACGAGGACAGAAAATGAATACTAAAAAAGGAAACACTGACCCAAACAGTTTTGTTGCATGTATTCTGTTCTCCAGAACACTTTGAAGTCTGAAGAGAAACTTGACTAAGTTAAGAGTGCCTCCAGGCCCTTAATTTGCACAACTAACACTCATTTTGCCGATCGTCATCATTGACCCTAGAAGAATTATAAAGGTCGTGTTTTCTTGCTGATAACGTAAGTCTTGAGCAACTTTTTAAAAACAGGATAAACAAACACATTGTTGAAAAGCAAACTTTTGTGTTCAGTTCTTTCTTTTTTTCTTTAATAAATTACATACGTGAGACAAATTCCAATTAAAGAAAGGCTCATCTTGAGTACCTTGGGCAATGCTGCAGGATATTGTTCCCACTGCACATACGCATCTAATTTATAGAACAGTTCCCATTTTTCTCTAGTGTTGCAGAAAAGTCTAATAGTGTTTACCGTTGTTTTTTTTCTCTTCAAGTAATTTTGTTGTTTTGTTAAGGAGGGATTAATTAGTGCATCATTATTCCCACTTTGGCATGTGAAAATCTGGAGTGTACTTTTATCCATCTCCCAAGAGTGCACATTGGCACCATAGCAGAGGATGTGGAAGAAGTGTTTTTCAAAGAAGCAGATGTAGCAGCTTCAGGAGCATCTGTACTGGTGCATTTTGCTGAGTGATTCCTACTAACCATTTCCCATTTAGTCAGACAGCCCCTGTGTGCTTCTCACAGGTGAGGCCTGCCTTTTTGAAACAATCCTCCCTAAGGAATATTATCATTAAAGGTCATGTGGCATTTTCATTAATTATTGTACTTCTAACACTTTTTCTGCCTCTTCCCAAATAAATCAATTTCTCCTGAAGTTTCACATGCTACTTTCTATCTCAGGGCAAATTTTTTCCAAGGAGACTGTGGGTATGGGCAGATGATGAACTTTAAGGGCATAAAATTATCCTCCCACCAAAATCCAGAGCAAACTCCCGCTGACTTCAGTGAGGTCAAATCCACTCACAGGACTTTAGAGTTTACCTTGGAATTCCTCAAAAAATAGAGACCCCCATTTTTGAGGTCCATGAGGTCTCTAGTAAAGACTTAGCCTACTCATCCCAGATATGTTCAGAAGACTTTGCAGAGAGATTCTCTGCAGAAGTGCAGACACCAGAGGAAGGCAATGAATGGGGAACCAGAGGCTGGATGTCACTGATGAGGCTGTCAGTGGCCAGAGGAAGCTGCACACTGGACCCAGTTAGCATGACGTGTGAAATGGGAAAAATGGCCTCTTTTTCCTGATCAGCATGATGAAGTCTGAGTTTCATTTTCAATCTGTGTTGGTCTAACTTGGCTGCTATTTAAATCACTGGCCTAACCTGAGACTGCAAGAATGTCTCCTTAACCTTTAAAAATAGGCACCGGGGTTTTTACATTTGCCCTCCACTCCAGGGTCATTTACAAGGAAGTGCTGGCTGTGAGTCATACAGAGCTAGCCACCATAGGGGAGTTGCTGCCAGGGTGTGACATTACTTTACTCACTAAGCCAAAGGGGCAAATGAAATGCAGGTACAGTTTGACATTAAACAAGGGAATGCTGATCATGCTCTGAAGGCATGGCCTAATTCTGAGTCTGGAAACTGCAACGAGTCAGTTCTGTGTTACCCAAAGACATCTAAAAGCACTCCGAATGACCAAGTGCCTGGAGACACTGCTAGCATGGGGCTTTCTTCCCTCTTCTGTTTAGGGAGAATCATCCCGTGAGCTCATGGTGCATCAAGGCATCTCAAGGAGAAAGACTGAAGACAGACCCTATGCCACTGGTTGTTGCCTGAAGGCAAACCCCTTGCCCCACTGGCCACTATAGAGCACACACTGTGCTTGCAGGGAGCAGAGAGATTGGCTTCATCCCTGAGCATCAGTTATCTTGATATCCCAGAGTTAAACCAGATTATAGCAAAACAAACAAAAAAGCCATATCCACTTGTATAAAAAAAAGCATATCTAAAATTACTCCCATGTGTGAGATGCTGCTGCATGACACTAAGTGCAGCAGCCAAACCAGTAACAGTTAAATCCTCTGGATGCCCATAAAATGCACAGTACACAAATACACAGTAAATGAAACGACTGAATTAGAAGCAGAGATAAGTGAAGGACAACACTGTGCTGCTTTGCATTCAATATCATTGCCAAAGTGCTGAGGCTTTTTGCTACTTTCAGATAAAGCGGATTTTTACACATTTTCCCCAGTAAAATTTTTGGCAACTGCTGACTACCTTCTTCTGTCTTGCTGTGTCACTAACAGCCCAGGCTCTTCGCTTCAGTTGTATGTCCCCTGGCTAACTTCCCAATGAAATGTAGACATTCATTTCTTTTAAAAGTTTAATTTTTACTGCTACTGCTCACAGTGGTGTGTAAGCGAAGTTCACTGGCAGTGAAATCTCTTGATGACATGCTTGCTGACCAGGGCTTTATAACTGCAGAGGGCAGAGCAGTCTGTCAGGAGCGCACCCGAGCACCCTGGGGCCAGCTCTGCTGCTCTGTCCTACCAAAGACTGCAGAAAAGGTAGAACAGAATTTAATAAAATGCCTTATTAAACTCCAAATTATTCCAGATTGTGTTGTCAAAGATGTCATCAAAAAAACCTAATTGATTTATTACCACTTTTTTTTTTTTTTTTACCCTGGGCAAAACAAAGTTTCAGTTATTGTCCCCCCCAAAAAAACCCTCTCCTTTCGGTATCTGAGCCTATGGTTTTCTCTGAGATGGATAGAAGTCTGACAGAGGCATCCAAACTAGACGTCGCTGCTAGAGAGAGCAAAAGCCAGTGAGGAAACTGGCATTGTTGCCCCTAAGCACCACCAGGCTTCACTGGGCCAGTTCTTCCCATGGAGGACATGATGCACCATCCAGTAAAAGCAAATGTAAATGTACCTCACAAGCACACCTATAAAGAACCAGGATACCCCTCTGAGGCAGTTGCTCCTTTCTCATGGTTCTCCCTAAACATTTATCTCACAATTGTTGTGTGATTCAGTCATGGGTGTGAATTCTCACAAGTGCAAGTAAAGATTAATTCCAAAACTGTGTCTTCAGCTGGCTCTGGCTTCTCCTTTTCCTTTCCTTGCCTTGGTTTTCCATGTCCCACTGCACATTCACCAGGGACTGGACTGTAACCATGCCCACGCTGCCTTGTAACCTTATCTTTCCTCCCACTCTTTGAAAATAGCAACAGAAGAGGTGAAAGCCTTCAAAAACAACACAGAAAAAAAGCAGGAGAGGATATTTGAAGGAAGAACCCGCTTCCCTGTGGAGAGGGGGAACTGACGTGCCTGTGATGTGGCTTTCAACATGTCAGTGCCACAAGAGCACTAGACAGATCTCTGCCGTGTTGCAGTCCTCACATAGCAAAGGCAAGCTTGTTTTTAATAGACAACATATTGGTAATATAGCCCTGATTAAATCTCTCTGTTCTGTTTCCTTTTCCCTTCCCCTGCGGCTACCTTGTGACCAGTTTGGCAAATCTTAAGGATTACAGATGTAGCACTAGCATAAACAAAAATATGGCACATTAGCTGTGCAGGCAGCTTTGAAGATAAAGACCGACTTCAAATTCCACAATCCTGAGGGCTCTTGTCGCCTTGAAATCTGATTTCAAAGCTCAACACCACTGAAATGTCTTGTTGAGAGTGATGACAGCAGGCAGTGAAGTGTACACTGTATTGTCACCACCTGTGATTGGTGGCAAAGTGCATACTCTGGCTACCACATACTGACTCCCTAGCTGTGGGCTGCCTGTAATAATGCAAACAATAACTGCTGGCTAATTTCAGTCCTGTAAGTGTGGTGATGAAGTATTACATAAACTCAGAAACCATGAGAGTTAAGTGGACAGAGTCCGTTTTCACTGTTTCCAAGGGAATCCTTACTGTGTCAAAGTCTCTGGGACAGAGAAAGAGGTGAACACATTCCTCTAAAAATGAAAAGCCAGCAATTAAGGAAAGACAAGAGGCCATGACGCGGTAAACACTAATGGTTTGCTCAAGGAGGAGCTGTATCTGTAGGACTATCTCCAGGACCCTGCCCTTGGGCTGCACTGTACCCTGCTGGACACTGAACAAGCACAGAAGCTGCACGACAAAATGGCATTCCCTGCAACCTTAGCCCTGTTGCCTGGCCACCTAATGGGAGGTATGTCCCTGAAAAACATCTCGCCTTAGATGGAAACAGGTGGTGGAGGAGCAGTCAGGCCCAGAGATGCTCAAGGCCTATTTTGCTGATGCATCTCCACTGCTCAGTTCTTTGGGAGCTGTGGAGATGGCTACGAGAAGGCAGGGTCTGGCAGGGCTCAGCAGCACTGGCTCTGTGAGGAGGCACCTGCGTCTATGCTGCTGTTGTCTCTGTACGATGGCCCACATCATGCCCTTGGGGCCAGGGCTGTTCCAGGAGCTGAGGTATTCACATGGTTAGTAACAGTGACATGACTGTCTATCTCCTGTCCAACAGGTGACTGTGGGCTTTTTCCACTGATTTCAACAGTAACAGGATTTTGCTCATTCATTTGCCTCTCTGTAAGTGAATATGAATTAGACAGGATTTTGGGTGATCTTTAGCTGAGGAATTCCTTCAAGGTTTACTGAATACTCTCAGCAAGACAGGACGTTTTTAGCAGAAAATTCAAGTGCAATGCAGAAGAGTGAAGACCTGCTGTTGGAAAAGCAGGCAGATAACCAGTCCCAGATATCACTATTGACAAGACCAGTTCAACAAGGAGTTGAGACAAACACAATGAGGCTAACGGGTATCAGTCCATTGGATAGTGATCGCTGATCTCTTGCTGATGAAATGAACTTGAACCCACACCTGTCATCAAGGGTATGCAAGATATCTGGGCCTAAACGAGACAACACCCACAACACAGTTACCATTGTAACTAAATATTTTTCTTCCAAGATTAAGAGAGATACTGCTTCCAAGGACTCGTTAGCTCTGACATGAGGTGCCAATGCAAATGCGTACCTCTTCCATACTAATTCTTCCCCTAGATATGAAAGCCACAAAACCAAAACACACATTCCATAACTTCAGTAAAGGCCATAGGGTGTTAGAAAGCATCTGTTTCTACTTGATCAAATCTCCAGGAAGTTATTCAGTACTCCTTTTGATTACAAATGCAATGGTTTTATTTATTACCTACCAATATGATGAATGCATTAGGTTATTTACAGTAGACAAAACTTGAGAACCACAGTTTGCAATTTAAACAGGTAAGGAGAAGGTGAAGGAAGAAATGCTAATATTACAAAGATGGTGGACTGTTTTTCGGTGTGCTTGCTCTTGTCCCTAGTATTCAATGCTGCAGAGGGTTAGAAGGGGTTGATATGTGGCTGGAGGTCCTATGGCCCAAGGAAGAAAAGAGCTGTGGACAAGGAGCATATACCACCCTTTCTAGTATTAAGCTACTGTCCAGGGTCATGGAGTGGGGGAAAACAGAGCAAGAAAAGACGTAAAACCCTCTAAAACTGTTCTCTAATATAAATCTGCTAATGGCAGCCAAAAGCCTTATGAGATATATATACCAAAGTAAAATAATCCTGAAGGTTAAAGCATGAGAAAACTGATCAAACAAACAATTTAAGCCAGGAGCCATGTGGAAGAAAAAATATTTCAAGTCAGTTAAAAGGTCAGCAGAAAGATCTTGCCATTTTGGGAACGGCTATCAAAGCAAACACTAACCGATCCTTAGAGCATGACTCAGGGGACCATGTCTCATCTACTGTGAGTGAAGGTGGCCAGGTGCTCCGTTTTCGCGGTGGTGTGTTATTCAGCGGCCAACAGTAAATACTGATGATACTAGATACTTTACTTTTTAACGAGCACAGCCAAGAAGCAACAGGTTCTGTTTGCTACCAGCTTCAAGGAAAAAAAAGCTTGATGCTGAAAGTACAATGCTCTGTTTTCTTAATTTGTGAGGCATGTTGTGACTGTTTGCTGACAGTAATCTTGCACTTGTGCAGTACCTTCACTCTGCTACAAGGAATTTTGACAAATGTGTGCTGGTAAAGCACTGGTCTTTGCAAACACATATGCTTGTTTACCTTTTTGCCCATAAAAAGACTCCTATTGACTTCTGTGGTCCTTGTACATGCATAAGTCTCCCTCGCCTTACAGCTTTAATCAGTTAAGATAATGAAGGAAACAAGCAAGAAAATAAGGAAATAAGCAGAAAGCAAAAATCTTTACCCTCTCCCTGTGATAATACTTTAAAAGGTAAAATTTGTGAATTTTATCTCTTAAGAATAATAATGATGAAAGTGGCTTGAAAATCAACAAGCTAAAACCAGTTGAGAGCAAACTTGAAGCTAATCAAATACTTTATTTTAAAAAATAAATTATTAAATTCTCCAGTAATCAGCTAGACCAAAAAACTATTTTTTAATAAAATGACAGGGGTTGTGACAGTAGCCAACTGTAGGCAATGAATTCCAGGGTCAGTTAGAATGTCTCTGCCAGAGCAGGAAATGTTACACCAGTTTCCCTAGTGCTCAGGTTGTATGCTATAACACAAACTATTTTTCCTGTGAGAAAAAGCTGACATCTCTAAAGAATCTGTTCGGGTTTACTCTTCCTTGCAACCTGAGATTTCATTATGTTTACTTTGCTTCATATTTTCTTATCTTCCTCTAATAACTAGTGCAAATCTGGAAGGAAAAACAATTTTCCAGTCTCAGGGGTTGGGAACTGCAAATTAGTTTTCTTAAATCCTAATCTATGACGTGTAATTATGACCATTTCAAGGTTCCCTAGGAGAATTATTGTCTTCTGAAATATTTTAAATAGCTGGCTGTCCACAGCTTTTCCTTGCCTCAAAAAATGGATATATTATCATTTTAATGTCTACTGCTGCTGCTACTGGGAGCAATAAACCTCAGTCGTGTTCTCCCACGGCATATGAATCAGTAAGAAAAAATAATACTAAAATGTGCCCTGGAATTCTTTTACATGACAATCTGAGAATGAAGGTGGTGAACAAACACTGAAAACCCCAGCCTGAGTCAATGACAGAGGTGGGGTTCATCTCACCTCACCTTAGTTGTTTAAGTCAGGCATATAGTCCAGAGCAGTCACCTAGACATACCGTGGAGAGAGAGAGAGAAATGCATCTCCAGAGGGCACTTTATCTCTTTATCCTAAGGTAAGGTCAAAATACCCTCAAAAGTACTCACATCTCTGTAGAGGGACTTCTATTTAAGCGTCTCCCCTTTGCTATGTTAGCCTGCCTCATAAGGCACTGCTTTTGCATTCATTTCTTTTTAAGGAGAAAGAAGTCTCTGAAGCACATGGGAGTGCTGAAGGGGCAGTGCCACTTCGCTACATTATGGCTCAGTTACATGTTTTGGTGCCTTGCCCGCTGCGAGTCAGAGTACCTCCGTCCTCCCTCACTACTGCAGGCAGGTAGCTACAGGGCTGGTGAGGACAGACCTTGTCCCCACGCTCCCTTTAGCTGCCTGGTATTCCACTGACTGGAGAGGTGCAAAGCAGCATTTGAAGCTGGGAGTGTGGTTCACCTCGCACAGAACAAGGTCAAGCTACAGTTTGCTCTTCCAAAGCAGAGATTATTTTCACTGAGCCACTGCTTCCCGATCCGAAGTGAGAACTAATACAGGCACTAGAGAGGCTGGCAGATTAGTCTGCCTCTTTCCAGCAATTCCTTCTAGCAATACTGTTCTGCCCACTGTGTTTGACACATTCTAGCTTTTTCAATAGCTGGAGAGTTTAATATTTGGTTGCTTTATTTTAGGAATATTCTGAAACAAAGACTCACAACCACAAGCACTTGTTGACTGCAGGGCTTTCACAGCAAAGGCAATGGTCTTGCCATACTGTTGTGAGCATTTTCAGTATCAGACTCTTGCTTGCAACACTGTGATGATAGTCTGGACAGTTACCTTTCTATAAGGAATAAACTAGCAGAAAATGAGTCCTCCTGCTGGACTCGTGTATTGAATTACTTTTACTGCTGGAGAGGTCTGAAAGGGAGAGACATTATGTCAGATGTACTTAACAGAAGGACTAACTTGTGAGCATTTCAAAAGAATTTGTTCTTCAGAAAGTCTTTAGCTTCACTGATGGCAGAAATAGTGACTTAGAAAGGCATTTGCATCTCCCCAGATAGCAGACCTTAATGCCATATCTAATACTAAATGCAGGTCTCTGAACTGAAAGGAAGACATTATGGAATTCCCACAAAGCAACAGAAGTTACTTTCCACACCACAAGTAACAGAATAACACTTAGCTAAATCTGACTATGTAATTACTATGGAAAGATTATGAAGGAAAGTGCTGTCCACACTTAGGTCAACTCACATCAAAATCAATTCAGCTGTCTAATTTATCATTGCATCACTTAAACATATGACTACTTGCACCCCTAACGAGCCTTCTGAGCTGCAAGAGAGAAACTGTGGGAAAGAGGGACCACAATCAGTTATGGTATAGGTAACAGGCAGGTTTGGTACTATCTGTTCAAAGATGGCAAGTGGAAAAAAAAGTAGCAAGAGAAGTTAAAAATGATTTGGGATGTGGCTGTTGTACAGAAATTATTCATTTTTGTCCTCTTTAAATTCTCTTTTGCTTAAGAAATGTTTAAAATTGATGTGGTATATTCAAATACTATCAATGTAATTTAAGATTTCTTTTTCTATAAAGGAGATTCATTTCAGAAGAATGACTGCACTTTATGTTTTAGAAGTAGGATTTACTACAGTGAACTGGTTTACGCACCTCCTTACTTAAAGTAATACTACTGTTTGACTAACATGCATAGGAAATACTATATTTAGAAGTGGAAAAGATCAATGTCTCACAGATTTATCCTCAGATGTGTTAAATATTAAGTATATTCCACCAGGAAGAAAAGCTTAAGTTTGGTCAAAGGCTCTGAGATTCACATATTTGTATTTTGGATTTACTATAAATATCATTTTCTGAAAGAACAGTAATTTTCATACAGATCTTTCTTTCAGGTCAACATTTTTATTATCTATAGCTCTGTTTGTTGTTTAATAATAAACTTGTCATATACACAAATGGCAAAGTAAGCATATAAGTAAATTTGCTTATGAATATAAACATATTAATGTTCTTTTTAGAAATACATCTGTGACCTTTAAAATGCAAGTTCAAATAGAAAAAGTGTGAGAGACCTCAGCGCATCAAATTTATCACAGCTCATATTGTCATAGATCGCTGTTATTTTCAGCTACAGGTCAGTTAAGAGGAGGAGGAAAGCTCATAAGAAAATTGTAAGTGCTTTAGGGTTGTGCTTTTTGTCCAAAAACATAGTTGAGTCTGCCAGCGGATAAGCTTTGCATTACTCAGTAAGTGATAAATGCTCGCCAGTGAATGCACAGATATTTTCTGAAGGTGCTCTTCTGTCATTAAGGTTTTTATAACTTTGATAAACTCTTATTTTTTAGGCATTTGAAGAAAGTTTCATAATCTGAAGAAATATTATCACTGGCTGCTAAAAATTCCATTGGTTGTACATTTGTCTGGCTCTGTGAACCCTTCCAGCTGTAACAACAAAAAATAAGTAAGTGCATAAATGTATGTATGGTTATCATATATATATTATATATATACCCATATATTATTATACGTATAACTCTGCCTACGTATATGCATGTGTATTTGCATACCATAATATTTCATGCTTCTTTCTCCAGATCATTTTCACACTCATGTAATTCCACTTAAGCTAAAGGCCTACCATGCTATGGAATTAGTATTAGGAGAGGGATTTTACATTAGATAAAATTGGCTTGATTCTGAATATATTCAGCCAAAAGAAGTATTTTTCTCTACAATGGTGTACACTGTCATTGCCTACAATAGTATTTAGTAAAAAAGATTGGTTTAAACAGGTTTCATTTTGATTTTGTCCAGAAAACAATTGTTTTATTACTAGAGGGACCATTAAGTGAAAATAGTCAGTGGGGAATTACATCCTTTGCTTTGCTAAGGCTAAAGTGCTTCACTTTACAATTTTGATTTTAAAATTAAGATTGATTTTATCAGATTTGCATCCACCCCAAAAAAGCTACAGGTACCAATCTTAAATTTAGGTGAATGTAAAAACCTTCTGTAGGCTTTCAAAAGCACCTATCTAATTCCACTGATTGCTTCCGTAGAAATAGTGTTGAAACACCTAAAATTGAGATACAAATTAGAAGAATCAGAATGGATCCCATCCCAGGGAAGGATATTGAAAATATTGACAAAGTATAGTATCTTCCAGTCACTGCTCAATAAACTCAAATGCTAGTCTGTTCTGCAATAAAATAATATTCTGTGTATGTGATTTTACAGTTAATTAAACAAAATTAAAATATTTATTTTATAGTAATTCTTCTACTATAGAAATGCATTTGTTTATTTGATTTGCCAAGGTACAGACCGAACAAGGACAGTATCAGACAGTTAAAAGCTGAAACACCTACCAGTGTTAAATATATCAAGTAAACATACACTTACTGAACATTTTAGTATTAGACATGACCATAAAAGCAAGCTGGAAGAACTTTCCAGGACCACTATGGAATAAATAAATGGGGTTAAAAATGAGCATGTAACTTCTCATAAACCTGAACCAAGCATCTTTAGATCATGTATATTTGCCTTTACCATCATCCTTTATTTTTTTTCCATTAAAACATCAAGACACAGAACTGCTGGGTCTAGTGTTATGTGTATCATTGATCTAGATATATTTTACAATGCCTACATATCATAGACTCATAGAATGGTTTGGTTTGGAAAGGACCTTAAAGATCATCTAGTTTCAACACCCCTGCCTTGGGAGGGGATGCCTCACCCTAGACCATGTCACCCAAGGCTCTGTCCAACCTGGCCTTGAACACCGCCAGGGATGGAGCATTTACCATTTCCTTGGACAACCTGCTCCAGTGCCTCACCACCCTCACTGTAAAGAACTTCTTCCTTATATCTAACCTGAACTTCCCCTTTAATCCATTCCCCCTTGTCCTATTCCTGCAGTCCCTGATGAAGAGTCCCGCTCCAGCATCCTTGTAGGCCCCCTTCAGATATTGGAACAGCTGCTATGAGATCTCCATGCAGCCTTGTCTTCTCCAGGCTGAACAGCCCCAACTTTCTCAGCCTGTCTTCATACAGGAGGTGCTCCAGCCCCCTTATCATCCTCATGGCCCTCCTCTGGACTTGCTCCAACAGCTCCATGTCCTTCTTGTGTTGAGGACACCAAAACTCCAGGCAGAACTCCAAGTGGGGTCTCACAAGAGCAGAGTAGAGGGAAAGGATCACCCCATCCAACCTGCTGGTGCCACAGTCTTGTGCACATTCAGGTTCCTAAGATGATCTTGAACCTGATCCTCTCCTACAGTAGGTCTAAGGTCTTCATTCTCACAGTTCCTGCATCTGCATTCCAAGACTTGAGTGGTGTGGCTAGAGCATTTACCAGTGAAGACTAAGGTAAAGAAGTCATAGAGAACCTCAGCCTTCTCCAAGGTTATCGAGGGCAGCCAGTTCTCCTGTTTTCCTCCAAAGAGGGCCCACATTATCCCTAGTCTGTATTTTGTTTGCAACATACCAATAGAAGCTTCTCCTGTTATTTTATGTTGTCAGTGATGACAGTTTTTCCAGCTAGAACAAATATTTGTTTGAGGTGCATTTATCAACATTCAGTTTGGCAAAGTGGACTAGATGGCCTGTTTGTACCCATGTGCATGAAAAAGGTGTTCTGAGCACTACTCCATACATTGTGCCTCCTCAGCTAGAAGATGGGTGATCAAGACTGATCCTCTGAGATAGATACATCCAGTGGTTTTCAATATGCCTGAAACCCAGGAAAACCTGGAGGGGTAGATCAAGAGGGAGATGATAACGATTTCCTGGAGCCCTTTTGCTTCATTGTGGATATGAGGAATAGGGTTTGCAGCTGAAAGCCGAATCAGCTTGATGACATTGGTCTCTTCAGACCTTCAGGGCTTGGAGCCTACAGCCTTAAAGATGGCCTGATGACAAAGCATCATTATTAGGGCTTCTTTCTAACTGTTCATGGTCTGCATGTTAATGACAAGGGCATAGGTTGATGTGCCCAAGGTAAAACATTTAAAAATATGTTTACCTGTGGAACACACTGCATTTTGTCAGACCAGGAAATTGAAATATTTGAGAGAAAATGTATCTCAAAGGCTAAACATTATTTACTTATCTACTTGCACATAATTGGATAGAAAATATGAATAACTTTTAATATTTATTTGTTCTTCTGTTTTTTCTTCACAATTTAAAGTGAATATAATATAATACACTATATGTGTAGGGGACACACAGCTGATAAAGACCAAATAGAAACTTCAGTTCCCAGCAGGAAAAGCCTCTTCTTTATATTCAGTATGTGTGAGAAAGAACGAGCAGTAAGGATACTTAAATTGCAGTACCTACATATACCGAATAATATAATCTATTTTGCTACTTGGAGTCTGTTTTTAACTATGACAAGGGTTTAAGTATGATTGTCATTAACTTTCCATAAACACACCTATGCAAAACTACATATAAAAGAACTAATTTTACGGCTTTAGTAAGTTCATAGCAAGTTTTTACAACACATTTCCTCCCATCCATTGCCATGCTCACCTCTAGCTTCACACATATAAAAGTGAATGAAATTTACTTGTCCTGCAGTGAATGTTTAGATCTGCAAAGGATTCATTACCCTGCTTCATAAACTGATGTATTTAACTCCTATATGGGTTGCCACTTGCAGGAACAAAAAAGAAGAAACTGTAGTTGTTCTGCTGTTTATTTTTGTGGAATGTCTTTTCTAACTCGGCACCACCAGAAAGATTGCTGTTATCAGTGTTCGAATACCAGTCACTCCCTTATGAAGCAAGAAAAGATACACCGAGCAGTCCCAGGGACTAAGGAAACTTTGGCATTTCATCAGTTTCAGGGCTAGAATTTCACTGTCAAGCTCACTATCTCCTGGGCTCTCATAGATAAACAGTAGATAGGAGCTCACAACACATTCCTTTCATGTCCACTAATTTCAGAAAGAGACTCTGCAGTCTAACACCAGCACATCCCTTGAAGTCCTATCTCTCTGCTTGTATCTTTGGCAGCCATGTAGTAATTAGTAAAACAGAATGAAGATATTTTACACCACTCTGTCCACTCAGCTCTGCCATTACGAACAAATGCTGCAAGTTTTGGCTGGGAATGGCATCTCACACTCTGTGCTTGGATTACAGATCCCTATTTACATCTGAAATTCTTTTAAATTAGTTAAGATGTAAACTATAACTTCAAACGATAAAGGGCTCTTGTTATGGTAATTTATAGCTTTAGGAACCAAGTAAGTTTATCTTCTCTGGATTTAATGGAAGTTTAAGACAACATATTAAAAATGAAATTAAGATAAATAGAATCATGTTATCACTGCCTCCTCTTACTGAAATTAAGTAAGATACTGTGAGAAAGTACAGTTTCTTATAGCTAACATAGGAGGGTTTGTCTTTACATAATATTTAGCCTTTTTTTCTTCGTAATCTTCATAAAGCACTCTCTCCTTCTGGATTAGATTCTGCCACACTCACTCAAAATAATAGACGTGTCACAAATAGTCTTGCAGTTGACCCATGTTTAAAATAAAGTACTGCTCAATAAGGCCAGAATGACAGTGAAGGACCCACATCTTCATTGTCAATAAGTCATTGTGGGCATCATATATACATATACTTCATAGTATTGTAATACAACTCTTAGGTTGTACATAAGAGATGCTTAGGCCTTTAAAGGCATTGCTTGGCTTAACTGGCTGTGAATAAGTATATTATTAAGCTGAAAAACTTCCTGCTTTGTGTTTCTTGAGCATCTTCCATGAGATGGAAGATGCTAAGGGTCCAATCCAAGCCTTAAATAAGTAGCTTCCATTTTCCCTGATGGTTTTGGCTATTGAATGAGTCAATGGTAGTACTTGAGGTGTATTAAAATCATAAAAGAGTTATAACTGGAAAAATAGGCTAAGTTCCACCAAAGAGTTAATTTGCAAAGGTGCTGAATGTATCATCCTGAAATTTCACAGTAAATCTACATGTGCTGCAGAGGTGAAAAGAAGGAACTGGAAGAGGAATGTGAAAAAAATCTCAAGTTATTGAAAAGGGAACCTGAAGAAGGGCATTAGAGGAGGCTTATTGCTATTTAAAGCTTACTTTGATGCAACCAGTGGGTCCAAATTCAGTCCAGGCAGAAACAGATACCTTCTGCTGGAGGAAAACTCATTTTGCTTAGACATTGACTTCCACTAGTATAAAATATTAGAAAAGGTAAGAATCCAATAGCTACTGAAAGCCAAGTCACTCTACACTACTCGCTACTGCCACTTACACCACCCTACAAGTTGCAGGGCTACTTTGTCACCCTCTAATTTGGTCCTTTTATTTCTGAAGTGAGAGAGATAAGGGTACTGTGGAGCCATTCCTTCTAGGTCATCGGGAAGAACATTCCCCTGGCAGGACGCCAGTTCCAAGGTCTTGTCACACCTCTGACTTTCTGTGTAAATAGCACAGGAATCTTGTGCTTCCCTTTTATTCTATGAGACAGGAGGGCAGCAGTATTTGCTGGTGTAAACGAGGAGATGGATGAAGCATGGTGGCAGACTGAGCCACTCAGATTCCACTGTCCCGTGTACATCTAAAAATGCCTAATAATCTTGTACCAAACACCCTGCATTAAAAAAAGAAAAGGAAAAAGCCCACGATCCTCAACCAGCAGATAATTCTTTCAGCTCCTTCTGATGACTCTAGTCTATAATGGATTGCTCTTTTTAAAGTATTATGAATCAAGTCACAAGTCTGGCGGCGACAATTCCTTTTTCTTCCCTGATCCAGTCCATCTGAGCAAGGGACTCTACATTCAGATCTCCTGGAAAATCTCCAAAATTGAAAAGAGAAAATAAGACTCAGTGACTACTTCATATATCACCTTGCCTCCACTACTGTTAGGTAGAACATAAGGATACATCATCTCCAGTGAAGAAGCTAGCCATGATCTTGCTGTCTTTTATTTACTGTCCATTTTAAAGTATGGATCAAGACTGGACAACAAAATCCTCTGTTGAAATTTAGAAACACTTTTCCTAATCTAATTTGGGTCTTCAGAAGTCTTTAACTGTCCTACTTTCACAGGGGAGAAAGATGATGTTGCTCAGGAAGGCATCACACATTTTCTCCTGCCTGCACTGAACATGATACTGCTGGTGGTCCAGCAGGATGAATGCAGAACATTTTTCACATTAAGTCACAGACTGTGAGAGTCTGATCAAGCTGCTTGTGAAATGTAAAGGATCCCCTCTTGAGTCAGATGATGAATTACAGCCTCTCCAAAAACTTGCTCATCTGAGGAAAAATAATCAAAGCGTTTTACAGTAGATAATAAATATGTGTTCTTTTCATGCTGTTACTACAAGCAGGTCAACTTCATTATCCAGATCAGGGCATGAATAAGGAGGAGTACTTTCCAAAATAAAACTTCTCAGCTAAACCAATCATATATTTCACAGCTGGCAAAAATAGAACTGTGTCTGATGTGTCCCATGGGCACTTAATTAAACCATCACACTCTACTATTCATTAGCCAATATCTTCCCACCAACAACAATGTTACTTAGCCCTTCCAGTTAAAGGAAGACACCTGGCTGTGGAGCCTCTTGCTCCATAGGCTTTACAGATGTTGATTTCTCAGTTTTCTTTTATATCACCATTCCAAGAAAACGAGCATGGTAGGAATGCTCACTAAAACTAGGGAACATTTTAGATGGTGTTAGTCACTTAAAGAAGACCAAAAAAAAAATAGTTATAGAGGACATAGTCACTTGTTATTTTCAGTAATATATATTGTGGGCAAACCATTTATATGCATTTTATACTTGCAAGATGCCTGTGAATACATGATGCATACCCATCTACCAGTTTCTATTTTTCATTGTAGGAGGTTTCCATTTCAAAACAGGATGTAGATAGTGTTGGATTCAGTTTGTCACAACACCATTCTTTGCTAAGCAGTATCCAGGATGTTAATCTGCCTGAAAACCTTACACAAAAATGCTAGGTAAATGAATCTTCTGGTATCCCATCATCTGTAAAGCAACAGTTACCTCACTGCTTGGAGGCTTTTTTGGTGGGCCTTTGGAGAATGGAGAGCATCCAGTTGCTCTAAATCAGTTTCATCATTAACAAGTTACATGCGTATGGTGTAACATGATATATGATGTACATCATGAGTATGTACAGATTTTAAATTGTGAGTGGGAAGAAATTATGGGCATACATAGACCATATCCTTTAAGTGGAGGAGCCTTATGTCAGATGTTTCATAGAAACATAGACAAATGGCTTTTGTTCTAAACTTCACTTTTTTGGTGAATGACAGAAACGTAGAAGTAGATTCATAAAGAAAGACAAGCCCTTATAGTCAGCTGTAACCTCCTTTTTTAACACTGTCAAGCTAAGACAATCGAGGTGAACCACTAATGCAAAGAGAGAGATGTTTCTATTACTTTTGACTTCGTATTAATCAACCCATTTAAGGCTAAGCCACAACAGGCAGAAGGGGGAAGTCGTTTATGGCATCAGGCGTGATATGTGAGGTGGCATAAGAGAAGGAATCTTTTCTTTCCTGTTTGCAAGGAGAAAATAATCTGATGGCAACTGCTTTAAGAGGAAAGTGGGACATATTAACACTGCACTATGCTCCTGTATTTCCAGTGTGTTGAGTGAGAATCATTCCACTTTGGAAAGTTTATCACTTAAAATGCATTAGCACGATTCAAGTAAATCTTTGTGAATTCACAACTTCCATTCTGCTTTGGTAATGAGGGGACAAGCCTGGGAAGCCCGGGGCTGAGTTCTGCACTCTGTCAGTATCTGGCACTCGTCTCTTAATGAGGAACCTCACAGACTCTGCTATTATGGCAGAAGGAAGGAAGTGCTAAAATTGCCAGCAATAATAAGGCATCTCAAACTCTCCAGCTTATGGAAAGGTCTAAACAGCTACAGCTTGGTAACATTAAAATATTTTCATTAGGAAGAGAAATTGATGGGAGATGGATTGAGTTGAGCTGCAGCCTAGTAAGTAGAGCTTTTTCTATTTCACTAGCTGAAAAATCTTAGGTCTTGCAATATTTAACTATCACACACATTTCTTTTTGGCCTTAAGGGAAATACAACTAGCTTTAAAGCAACACTGAAGTATAATTTTGCCTGCAAAGGAGACTTTATAAAACTGGCACCTTCTTATTCATTTTTTTTCCCCAGAGGGCACATTTTTTTACTGCTTTTTCTTCCTTTCAGTGCTATTCTTCTGGCAAAATAAAGAGCAATATCGTGCATAAAACTGATACAATTCAAGTAAAATGGCTCTGCAAATATCACTAACAGCATCATTTGGTCAACAGAGTGTTTGCTACTGGGAGAAACAACCTTTCTGTCTTACAGAGCAGAATTTATGAAGTGTTTGGCTGGATCTGTGTTTGTGGGAAAGCAGTGGAGGGGAAGAAAATAGTACAAGGAGGGTGAAGGACAAGTATTTTTCTATGCTGTGGCCCAGCTTTCAGATAGGACAGCTATCAGAATACTGCTGTGCCATCTTTTACAGATCAAATTTTCCTCTCCCTTTTGGGTAGAAAAATCAAGTTCTCAGGAATAAAGAACTACCAAAAACTAGAGATTAACAATTAAAATATGATGAGATGCATCCACAAGTCATGAGGGAACTGGTGGATGGAGTGGCTAAGCTACTATCCATCATATTTGAGAAGTTGTGGCAGTCCAGTGAAGTTCCTATTGACTGGAAAAGGGGAAATAATCCTCATGTTTATAAAACAAAAGAAGGACAACCCAGGAACTGCAGGCTGGTCAGTTTCTCTTTGGTTCCCAAAAAGATCATGGAGCAGATCATCCTCCTGGAAACTATGGGAAGGCACATGGAAAATAAGAAGGTGATTGGTGACAGCCAACATGGCTTCATTAAGGGCAAATCATGCCTGACAAACTTAGTGGCCTTCTGAAATGGGTTTACATCTTACTTGGAATTGTGCAAAGCATTTGACACTGTTCCACATAATATCGTTGTCTCTACTGGGGAGGCATGGATTTGATGCATGGACCACTTGATGGATAAGGAATCGGCTGGATGGTCACACTCAAAGAATTTAGGTCAGTGGTTCGATGCCAAGCAGAGATCAGTGATGAGTGGCATCCTTCAGAGGTTGGTATTGGGACTGATCCTGTTCAACATCTTGTTGGTGACATGGACAGCGGGATTGAGTGCACCCTCAGCAAGTCTGCCTGAAATGGTTATGTTACTGTTACTCCTGTGAGAGAAAAACATGGAGTCTGAGCTACGTAAATCCAAATTAACACTTCTTGTGAGGAGGGTTGCAAAAGCATGGCTATATCTAACGAATCCCCACCCAACAACATCACCTCTTGTATCACTCCTGTGCAAAACAACTTCATGGCCAAACAAATCTTAGTTGGAATCTTAGCATCCTGTAATTTTCCTCACTTTTCATCCTAAAAACTTCTGAGCACACTGGAGAACAGCCAGAGCAATTTTATCCTGAGAGGTGCAGAGAGAAAACGCACTTTCAGACACTGTGGCATCAGGTGCAAGGTGCAGGATTCATGGTCCTGAGCTGGGAACCTATACATGCTTTTTACTGAATGCAGGAGAACTACATCCCTGAGTGAACCACATTACTCTTTGAAATCAAAGGGCCAGGACATTTAAAACTTTGTTTTTCCTGTAAGCAGGTTGCACAGGAGGGTTGTAGAGTTTTCTCTTGAACTGAAATGCCTTCCCTAAGTTCCTGTCCAGTTGGCACTTAAATCTTTCCCTGAATCCAGCCTGAAGTGCTCATTAAAAATGTTACAATACAGCCTGGCATAAATCTATGAAAGAGAGAGAATGAAAGGCTCTGTGAAGTCAGATCAGTTTTGTTGACAGCTGTCATCGGCTGGATTGAGCAGGTTCTCCCAGCACCAGACAGGTTACAGAAAGCTTTGGTCCAGATAGGAGGGGCAGGCTGGTCCTAAAAATCTCTCTACTCATGAGAAAGTTCACAGTTGTGGCCCCTAACTGAGAAAGCCCTTTCACCAGTTGTAGAGTGTTTAACCTCAAGAACTGACAGTGAGCGCTGCATAACTGATCTCAGCTAATGTGACGGGGTAGAGGTTGAGAGGCAGCCTTTGAGATAACACCTCGCTATCGTTAGCGCATTAAAGTACAGGAGAGCATTCCCCTTCTAGCACTGTTTCTAGTGGTCAGCAAATGAGGCACAAGATAACAGAGTAGCATCTGCTTTTTTACTCTGGTGCATGGCAAAGATGTACATTAATTTCTTCAGGCAGAAATGGGGAAGAACCAATTTCTTTTAGTTTGAGAGCAGTCTTTAAATAGTAGCAGAGTAGTCTTTGGGCAGTATCTGAAAAGATACAGAATGTTTTTGAATGCTTTGGCCTATGCTTTCGTACAAATACAGGAGCACTGGTTTAGCTGTGCACTAACTGCTGCATGATTATATAATCTTTTGGATATTTTTTTTTTAATGGGAAGGTAATGACAATGAAATATTCATCTGGAATTTTTTTAAGAAATATGAGAACACTCTGGAGTTCAGATATCTTCATATTTTAAGCCATTATTCTTGCTTCTTTTTACTGCTGATAAATGTAAAAAAAGTTAAGACACATTTTAGAGAAACAATATTCCCTGTATTAAAAGAAACAAACTTCTTTTCCCCTCTTCTATTGATCCCTTTCTCAAACACATTTATATTAAAATAAAAGTAAGGGAAACTAGAATAATAAAATTAAACAAAAATATAAATTAGTAAAAGGTTAGATGTGAAAATAAGGAATAATTTAAAACACATTTAAAAACAAGCGTTCCTAATATATTTTTTTATTTCCAAAGCCAGGAAAATACATTTTTGATGAAACAGACAGGATTAATTTTCTCATAAATAATGTACATAGGGAAAACCCTAGACCAGCTTGACATGGATCATGAATCTGGGAATCGATATTTTCTGTGTGCTACACCTTACTGTTCACGGTACTTTTGCCTGTTTGGCGAAACAACTTGGCTTTGCTTCAAAATGGCCACAGCTTGCTGCAAGCATATGCAGGTAGCTGTGTGTTACACTCAGCCTGCCAAAGCCCCAAGGTGTATCTGAAACAGTTTCTGCCCCATAAACAAGTGCTGCTTCAGTTGTTTTATTTCATGCTGTGGCAGGAAGATTAGTTGTGCCTTGGTTTATCCACAAGAAATTCCCTTCTATTGTGGTTTTGTTTTGGTTGAAGGCAGAAACATATTGCTTTGGGTAACCAAGATGCTGAGAGAAAAAGCCTTTGTTACTTTTTAAGTTCAATTTTCCACAGTGCCAAGAAAGTCCAGCTTTGAACTCTACAAAAGCAGATAAAAGTTTGGCAATGTGAGTGGAACTGTAAAACAAACAACATGCTCAGCATAAGTTAGTATGTGTACTAGTTTAAAAAAATTGAAAAAGAAATGATAAATGGACAGTTAGACAAATAATCTCTTCTGCCATTGTATAAGAAAGAACAAAATAATTTGAAATATAATGTTCAGAGACATGATTAATATCCATGGTAGTAATATTTTTTTCATTATAATGAACAGAAAAGTGTATTTGGCTGTCACTACTGAGAAAGTGAATGCAATGTGCAATACCTGCACCATCCAAACTAAAACAGAGCACAATTATTCAATGCAGGTGCTTTTAAAATGAGAGCCTGAAAGAAAATCTCAGGAAGGAGTTTGTTTTGCTTTTCATGGTCAAGACTGCTGCTCTGTAGGAACTGAATGGGATAGTGAGCTTGGGATACAGCTTCAGCCAACATGTTCACAAGGAAATATGACATACAGTTCAAGAAAGTGGTACTGTAAATGGGTCACATTGGGGAAAAAAATTGTAGTTCATGGGCCAAGCACCGAAAATACTTATAAAGGCATTCTGTCTTAGACTCTACTATTCTTGTAAGATAAAGGAAGGAACATTTGCTTTTCATCTTCTCATCGCTTATTTTGTACAATTTGCTTTCATGCTCATGTCTTCAGCATAGTGCTGAATTCTGCAGAAAAACCTTCAGAAACTACTTGCCTGTTCTAAAGTTATTTCTCAGCCTTATCTACTAAATATGTCCTAACCTATTTGGGTAAGAATAGCTGTTCTGCAAGTACCCATGTTCAGATGTTTTTTATAGCTGACCTATATTGAGCTGAAGCAATGGAACCTACAACTCACATACAAACAATAAACAGAAAGATGTTACAGCCCAAATTAAAAAGCCCTTAAAAATACCCAGCAAATGTTTGCAGAAGAGATCTCATTTCTAGTAGCAGAGATAAGAGAACGACTAGAGATCATAGAGCTGTATGATGCACGGAGAAGCTACCTGAATAAAACAAATATACAAGCCATAATAATCACTCCATGGAAACCAAAAAGTGAATTCCTCTTCCCTAGCAGCAAAAGTGACTCATTACAATATGAAGGCTGAATAGTTTGTGAGTTAAGAGATGCCAGTTGTGTGGGAATAAATGCCTGGAAATGGAGCTGACCATTCTGCTCTGTATGAAGCAAATTAGCTGACTGGTAAGAGCAGATGACCACATAATTTTAATTAATTAACTAATTACTTAATTAAACCCTAAGGAAAGTATTAGTTCATTGTTTTCCAATCTGTGCTGTCAGAAATGTCAGTGCCTAAGCCAGCCTCCTTGCTAGTAGAGGTAGTGTATTGAAAACACTCAGAATTGTCAGAGAAAGCAAACCCTGCCATTCCCCAACTTGGGATCTGGATTCTGACCAACGATTTTGTTCTGAATCAGAAGCAAACTCCCACATCTGGTGTACAAGCAAGATTATGAGATCTTCTGCCTCATAAAAACGTGTAACCCCACGAAAGCCAGGAAAAAAATCTCACTGTATTTCACTCCAGGGTATTTATTTTTTTTTTATTAATTTGAAGATGCAGGAGTTTTATTTCGCCATATTCCTGAAAGTGAGAAAGAGGAAGAGAAATGTGTTGCAGAAACATTAGCACTTCCAAGTCATGTATTATGTCTGCCATTAACAGATTTTCTTAAAGGTTATATGCACTAAGCAATACATATCATTAAAGTTTTCACAAAGATTTTGAAGCAGTCCAGAAATCTCTTTGTCCTTGCTTGCTTGCTTGCTTACAGTCACTGATACACACATATTCATGTACTGCATTCAGAAAGGAAGTTTTTTGTCTCTGGCTGTCATGAAGTCACTCAACCAGCAGTCCTCCAGGAAGCTGCGACAGCCATTGCGTGTGTCATACAAACAGTTGGCCTTGCCTCCTTCCCTGCTGCCAGGTCTGACTGATAGAGAATTTTGCCTTTTCTAATCTTTTCTTTGTTATTACAGCTTCTGGAAGTTGTCAGAAAGACCTAGTAAACTGTATCTAAGCAACAGACTTTATTTTTGAAAGCCAGAGCAATAGATTTTTTTTTAAAGCCTCTGAATCATTTTTACTTGATCAAATAAGCTTTTGAAAGGCAGTGGTCTTTTTGCTTTGGACACCCACTGTTGCAGTTCAGAAAATCCCAGCCCCTTTCTATGTGTTTGGGTTGCAGACTGTCTCCAGGTCCTCCATAGATACCAGCCTCCTTCCAGGGAAAACCTTGCAAAGCTCCAAGGGCTTGTGATAAGTTTATTTGGGTATCTACCTACTTCTCCAGTAGTATAGAAATGGTTGCCTTGGGCCCAAATCTCAGGTTTCCTGTCCAGCTGACAACTGTTGTTTGCCCTTGCATGCCTTGTCCATAGAGAATGCTGGAATCCAACCCAGCTCATCATTTGCAAACTCAGAAGCTTTTCTCTTCCATTTCTCATTTTCCTTCTCTCCAAACATGCTTCCCATGCAAGCTACCTTTACTTTTTTCTTTTCTTTCCAAGTTTTAGTTGTAATTTCCATTGATCCTTAGGTTACAGCTTTTACCTTTTTTGATAAAGTTCTGTAGCATCCAGACTGTGCAATGCTCTTTGGAACACTTCCATGCATGGAAGAAGCTTGGAAGAGGGGCTTTATTTGACTGTTTGGTCTGCTTGCTTTCTTATTAATTTCTGCTTTACTCAGGAACTCAAGGACTGGGGTCATATTTCAGGCTTCCGACAGCATGCTTTGAAATGTCAGAAAGCCACTTTCTGAAATATACTAGATTGACTGCCACAAGATTGCTTATCATGTTTTTCAAATATCATAAATTTTTACTCTACTCAAACTGGTACCTTGTTGCCTACCTGATAGGCAGATGGGGGTAAGTTATCACTGTAAAAAATGATTACACTGTACTGAAACAAACCCACCTGTTCACAACCCAGCATCTAGTTTGCTGCAGTTTTCATCCAGATAGTATAGATAAGAACAGTGGTGAAGAAACGGGTTTCAACATTTTGTACTGAGGATGTCTTGTAGGCTCATATTAATATTGCTGACATGGTCTGAAGAGTCTCCCTGGCACATTTTAGTTGCTGTTAATTAATTGAAAGGAAAGAATCCAGACAGCAGCAGTTAGAAGGGGAGACCTCCCCTAAGAAATGAGATTGAAACCAAGGAAACTGGAGGAGGCTTATTAGACATATTTGTGCTTTCTAAATTCTGGTTTTCTATGGAACCTCAGCATCATATAGACAGCTATGGAGAGCTAAGACAAAGCAGAGCACTGAAGCTGTCTTGTGAACTAGGGACTACTCCAAATATCACACAGTATCTCCATCTCAACTGCATTTCACCATTTAAAGCATGTAATGCGTGTAAGAGACCAGAAAAGTAGCAACTGTCTTGCCTCTATTTTTAAGCTGCTGACTGAAGGGGATCCAAGACATCTCAATGACTCTGAATGACTTATGTAGGTACTCTTCAAAATTCATGCTGTTGAAGTCAGATTTGCAAATCAACTTATGAGCGAATAGCCCATCCCATTTATCAATGTAAATGTGAAGTGGCAATGCTGTAGTAATAAACATATCTACCCAAACCATAACCATATATTTATATGCAGTTCTATAGATCAATAGCTTGGTCTCACATAGCCACATTTCATGGTTTTTAGTAGCTCTCTCAGTTCAAGAATATAGTCCCCCCACATAGCTCGAAAAAACAAGGCGACATCAGGGTTATTCCATAGGATTTGCTGGTGAGTCTAGTGGTAAAACTTCTGACCCATCCCAGATAAACCCAGCCCTTATAGATTGCTTCATTCTGTTGCAAATAAAATCCAAGATATGAATGGATTGGTATATTCTGATCAGTTTTGACAGCAGGTCTGCTTCAGTTCTCACTCAGCAAGAGGTGCTATAGAAACCTGCATTCCCTCTGCATCAAAATAGTTGACTCCACATGGAAAATAGACACCACACCACCCCTCTCAACGACCTAAAGTCAGAAACAAACCGCTAGTGAGAAGCAAAGCCTTGACTAAGGTGCACTGCCAGAATATTATTTTTTGCTGCACAGACTAGAGGCGCTCAATATGTTAACAAAAACCCAAATGTGGAAAACTTGCCAGGTTCATTTTTCAACAGAAATTTCTGGGCCAAGCCAGGTCTATCAGAAGATTTATTTATGTTTGAAACTTTTCAGGCAAAGCCCTCCTGTATAGTTATACATAACTGAAGAAACGAGTGAGTTTGGGTAATTCTAACATAAGGCAATATCAAACTCCGTTACACCAAAGAAACATAACTTTTCAGCTAAAAGGAAAGCCTGGTGCCAAATTGAGCCAAATGAGATGTTCAAACACAACTACATAGTAACACTACTAAGTTCTACACATATCTAGACTGTATCAACATGCATGTTGACTTTGGTGAGGACAACATAAACTGTCTTGATTATACTAAGCTGATTTCACTGGTTTAGATTTGTTTGTTGATAAAACCATGTTTGCCTAATTTATTAACACAAAAGAAGGTAATTCGGTATTTGGGAGAGGACTTTACCTAGTTTGGTTTTTTGGAAGTGCTACATAAGTGATATACGTAAACTTCTACGGTAGAGTTTAACAGAAGTCAAAACCTAAATGCTTTAAAACAAAGCAATACAAAAGAAAACCCTATGCAGCAGGGACTTGAAGCACACCTCCTTGAAACTTTGCAAGTATGGCAAAAGCAGTTAAGAAAAAAGAAAACTGGTAAATTATCTATTAATACTTCAACAATCTCTGGTCATTTCCCTTTTGCACTTTTAAGATCATGAATCTATCTATGGCATGGAGGATGTCTGAGCTTGAAATACGTCTTAGTTTTCTGTGTCTAGTCCATGCTTTTTGCATGAAAAGTATGCATTGTCTTTGTAAGTGTAGGGTAGCAATGGAAAGATGAATCAGAGGGAGGTAAAATGGCAAACTAGGGTTATGGGAGGTTTTGTTGGTGGGGCTTTTTTTAAACTTACTGCTTGTTTTTCTACCAAGTCTCACTGACTTGTTAACTGCTTAGGTTGCCTCAAGGGTGTCATCAATTAATTGAACTCTGGCCTTCAGGAATTTGATTGATAGGCAGGTGATTGAAACACAGACTGTCTCACCATTAATGACCCTTCCTAGAAGGCTGTCTATTACTCAGCACCCCAGAAAAACTGCAGTGGTGATAGAAGGGTGGGTTTGATGCCTGGAGGTGTTGGTGTCATGCTTGCACTGTGTTCTGAAAGCTTTATATTTGACAACATAGGAAAGAGCCGTAAGGCACACAGAAGGTTCTCTTCTTTGAAGACAGCCTGTGTCTCCCCACACAGACAGCAGCTGCATAGCTCATAAGACCCTGGACTGCTTATGGTTCCTATCAGGACTTTAATATTCCAGCTAATTTTTGTGAAGGCTTAAGGTTCCTTTTAAAGTCTTGGCTAAGTAATAATAAATTAAGTACTGAATAATCCCAGTAGGTGGGATTATCATTTTCTCCTCACTACCACTTCACAGCAAAGATGTTTATCTTGTCCAACACTTAGAAAGAAAGTGTAAAGGTATATTGTTGTTACATTGCTACAATCCTGAAGACACTACCAGCTTACTGAATGACACTGTGAAAATTATGGATTCTTCAGAACCCAAGAACCCACCTTTCTATTCTGTAACTGACCTGAAATTGTATTGTCAAATACTGTATCACCTCTGGAGACAGACTAAAATAGCTTAAGTCAAATAAAAAAGTTTTATGAGTAACAGTTGCATGCAAAATTATTTCTTTATCAACTCGTATGTCTCAGCAGCTTTATAAGTCATATAAAAAAGTTTGACTAGCCAAGCAGAAAGGGTGGAAGGATGTTCTTTCTTTAGTTAGTTGTGGGGTTTTCTGAAATTTAGTATCTACACCTTTAAGAAAGCCATACCCAGTAAATATTTGTACTTTGAATTACTTCACATTACCTACAAATGCCAAGTGGCCTGCAGTAGAAGGTCAAACTCTACATGGCTCTGCAAGCCCTGGGGATCCTGAGCATGAAAACACTGTTCCACCCACCTTCAGCTGTGGCTGTTCCTGCTACTCTCAATATACCTCTCCCTTGCCCTACCTGTCCTGCAACTCAAAAAGATTATGGAGATAGAAGCATAGAATCATAGAATGGTTTGGGCTGGAAAGGACCTTAAAGATCATCTAGTTCCAACCGCCCCTGCCATGGGCAGGAA
>NW_009910730.1:102741-107927 GCF_000696875.1 Nestor notabilis
GCCTCACACTAGCCCGTGTCACCCAAGGCTCTGTCCAGCCTGGCCTTAAACACTGCCAGGGATGGAGCATTTACCATTTCCTTGGACAACCTGTTTCAGTGTCTCACCACTCTCACAGTAAAGAACTTATTATATGTAACCTGCACTTCCCCTTTAACCCATTCCCCCTTGTCCTATTGCTACAGACCCTGATGAAGAGTCCCTCTCCAGCATCCTTGAATGCCCCTTTCAGATATTGGAAAGCTGCTATGAGGTCTCCATGCAGCCTTGTCTTCTCCAGGCTGAACAGCCCCAAATTTCTCAGTCTGTCATCGTATGGGATGCACATGAAAGAAATATCCCTTTTCTTTTATGTGCACAGCACAATCTCTGTATCTATATTCATAGCAGCTTATTAACTATCAACATAAATGCAACAGATTAAGTGGTTTATATTTCAAATTGTTAAAATGGCCTCAGGCTTGGTTTCAGCCTGTGCTCTGTAGCAGGGGGAGTCAGCATAAGCCAGAGATCATTCCCAGCAAGATGTTAATAATATGGTTATGGGTGGTCTGTGCCAGCTGGCTTCACAGCCAGGGAATGGTCCCAAGCATATTTAAGTTGCTAATGTAGACACAGCAAGTGAGGGCAGTCTTGACAGAAGGCTCACCATGTCCAGAAATTGAGTAGGGCAGAATGTGTTACTCTAAAATTTAAACACCTACGTTTCTACCCAAGAAAACCAGGAGGTATTCTTGGTTCTTAAACCCCACCTTATTCATATTATTCTTCAAATCCAGTCAAGAATCTGCCATCCTGATTAATGTTGACACAGTGGGGCTATTATCATGTTGCTGTTCCTAAATCAGGACTAGATGATGGTGAAGACAATGCGAAAGTGCTGTTTTCTAATTTGTGTTCTGTGCTCTAAGAAGTAAAGCATCCTGTACTCTAAAACAACAGCGAAATATATTTTACTTGTTATCATTAGACCTGTGGTTTTAATGATTTAAGTAACTAGCCATGAGCCACAAGCAACCAGGAAGAATGTTTTTTCCCCTACAAGAAAGCATTTTTATAACAGATAAACACAGCCCTGAGCTCAAATTTTCACACACTGAGCAGTAAATTGAATTATATAGTGCTGGAGAGATGACTGGATTTCTTAATTATTTCCAGACTTGTTAACTTTGGGAAAAATGGGAGAAAGAGAAGAGTGTATGGGGAAGGAGTGGAACAGGTCATTCCTGGGGAGTAGTAGAAGGCACTCACACGTACACATAAACTTTCTGAATTTCCCAAAGAAGGCTAACGTACATTTTTGCTACCGCTACTGAAACAATGGACTTAATGTATAAGGAGGGAAGGACCTTGACTTCTCACTATCTCTGAAGTGTAGCAAGTCCCATGACCTGTCCTGTTGAGAGGCAGAAAATAAATTGTTCTCTTTCTTACCTATGTGGGACAACTTGGGAAAAAACTCTGTTTTTGTCTTCCCTTTCTCCTTCCCTAGTTTTTTCAGAAAGGACTATTTATAATAGCATCAAATCCCAAACCCCCACATTTGAAAGGGATTTTAACAGCCAGACCACTTATCTCCAAGGCAGAAGCAATACATTTCTCATAGATTCATCACATAGGGAAACTTTTGACTTACAAAAATTACTGATACCAACCTTTGATTTTATGTTTGAGCATTCTTGATGTGAATGAGAGGTCAGCAGTCTTCTCCCCCTCATTGTTTTTTCTGTATACAAGGACTAACTGAAGGTTTATGATGTCACCTTTAACCCAAGTTATAAATACACAACACTGAGATCATAGGGGACATTAATTTCCTGCTCTGACACTCCACATTTTAGAAAACCTGGGTGAGGCATAAACACATAAACCAAAATTCATCCCCAACTTAAATCCATTTGCTCCTGAGTTTGTCCTACTATGTTGAAAAATGTAGAACATTTATCATCAATTAACACAGTAAAACCAGAAGGCAATGTTCATGTAAAATTCTCTTCTTAATATCTATATGATTGCTCACAACAAAATGGACTCTTCATTCTCAATAAAGGTTACAACACACATTCAAAGGTTGCATACTGCAAATACTTGGCAAGTTTTTAGGTGGGATTAGTCCCACTGCATTCAAGTAAACTGTCTGTATACACAAAGCTAGAACTGGGGGAGAAAAGATATTTCAGGGAACCCCAGAACATGTGGTTTTGGTCATCCCAAGTCTATTTGCAAGTTTGGGTCGGGAATGTTGAATAGCTTTTTCTGTGAAAATATTTTTTCTGGCTTAATTTTTGCAGAAAAGAAAGAAGGGGTTTTTCTTTTTCAACACAGTTTGTTTCCTATAGTTTACTTGTTTCCTATAGCTTATTTGCATGTACCTGAGATTTTGTTTGGTTTAAACTAAATGTTTTACTCAGCGTGGGGTTTTCCAGCTTCCTTTTGAGGAAAATTTATTAAAAAATAGCAAACCTATAATTTCCCATTTGTTTACACAGCCCTAATCATTACATCCTAAGTGCTTGCCAGACTGAAGCCCACCTAAGTGAATGAAATGATCCAAGTGTCATTAGGTCTTGAGTTCTCACTTCCCACTGAGGGTGCCCAGCAGGTCTGAGAGTCTCTTGATTGTTCATATGCTCTGAGACTGAGGTAGAGTAGTGTTGGTCCAAGTTTTACACTAATGATGGTTTCCTGAACACAATTAAGAAGCTTTGTACTTTCTGAAAACCAGCCCTAGAAATTATTTACTTTAAGGATACCCATATCTGCTCCAGATGCAAAGTTGAAGACATTCTGTTTTCTTTCCTGCTTTCAGATTCTTCCTTGTTACGAAATAATTCTGCAAAATATGAAAGATAGACAGTCACTGTTGAAGTCTCAGTTTGTTTGTTAAAGTTCCTTTTTTTACAGCATCCTTGTCTCTGTTGTGAGGTATTAATTCACTCTTTGCCCACTTTTCAAGTCTGTGCACATTTTTCTCACATTGAGAGATTGTTGAAGCTGGTTTAAAATGCAAAATAGAAGTGGACTTTGATTTTTGTTAAGTGTTTGCTCCTTAGCCTGTCAGCAGACTCCTCTGACATAATAGTTTCACTTTGCATCAGTAACCATTTCATGCTGGTGATGAACATCTTGTAGTGGCCACAACGAACTTGTAAGATACCGGGTGAACAGATTGTCAAACATATTTAAAGGTAAGAAGTCATGTAAAGCAGTCCTAAGTTTAGTCTTCTGTTTGGGAGATAACGTCTTGCATTAGATTGATTACATACAGCCTGAAAAGTGTGGTTCATGCATCCACTCTTGCTGTGTGCTGAAAGATAAAAATCCCATTTGCTGTATTTTATATTGGTGGTCTTTGACACTGGTAATGCAGATCTGTATGTTCCTTGTAAATCACAGATATAATGACTGCCAGATAACAACTCACTTAACTGCTGAATGAAGTGTTTCTTAGCTGGAAACTGAGCTATGCCATGCTCATGATCTAGTGACTTAAAACAAGAGCACTGAGTGAGTCACTCATTTGTATCCCTGTTAAAACACACACATGCAAAACTCTCTGTAGTATGATGTAGCCATGATCTAACGTGTCTGGTTAGCCAAGCCTCTATCCTGTATTTTACCTGAATTTGTCTGTTTGTTTGTTCATGTTCCTCAGCATGGTATCCAAGTACTCGATGTACATCCAAGACAAATTACAGCACCTGTCTGGAACTGGAAAACAGCACAAGACCATCTTCCCTATCAGGGTTTCCCATTCAGTAGGTAGGGCTGCCATCAAACCAAGAGCGTAGCCACTTCTGAGCCCACAGTTGTTACTGCTCATCGTTTGAGGAAAAGCCACCCTACTGCAGTAACAGGGCCACCAGGGCTTCTTTCTCTGGTCAGTCCCCTCCTGCCAGCTTCCTTTTGTCCTCCTTTATAAACTATTTTGATACCTAGAGACGTGGGTATTACCATGAGGTATGTCTGCAGCACTAACATAACCCTACACAACACATTACAATTCTTCTTTCTGAGATCTGATTTGTTCATTGTTTTAGTCAAGAGATATTAAACCCTGCCACGTCTGCAGCACTTACACCTAGGCTCCCATCTTTGCTGAAGCCCTCACGCTACTCTTGCTAGCCACGGAGCTGGTAGTCCTTAGCAGACAGAGGGCTCTCCTTATGCAGGCTGTTTCCAGATGGACAACAGTTCAGGCAGTGCTTGGAGCGATACCCATTTTCTGTCCTTCCTTGGATTGTTGTATGTCCCTTTCTTAGAAGACAGGGAACGCTCCTTGAGAAAACCCCCATTCCTGCACTGCCCCCCGTTCTCCCCTCCGGTTGTCCTGAGGGACCATTCCCTTGCCAAGTGGTCTCTCAGCCATAGAATCAACTAGGTTGGAAAAGACCGTGCACAGCTTCTCCTCAGCTTTTCCATGAACCAGCCAGTCCCGGGAAGACGCCAAAGCAAGCCATCACCTCAGTGGCACCCCCACACGGCTATCTCCTCACAGAGGCTCACATGCAGCCATATCCCTAGAGAAGCCCAGACGTGGCTGTCTCCCCAGCAAGGCCCGTGTGTGTCCGTCTCCCCAGGGAGGGCAAGACAGGCCACGTCCCCAGCGAAGCCCGGGGTGCCTCTGCAGCCATGCTGGGCGCAGCTTGGCTCTGTGTGCCGCGGCACTGCTTGGGGTCGGGCACAGCAGCCCATCTGGCAAAGCTTACAGCCAGGCCCAAAGCTGCAAGCATGCACATTTCGTGGGCTGATTTGAAGCTTTGCTTAAAGTGTCACACATGGAAGCGCGCAGGACTTGGCAGCGGCGGGTTGTGTAATATATAGTCATCCATCTGCTGCCTCTGCGAAAAGCGCTTACTCAGATGTCTGCCGGGCGGCGGGCGGAGGCTGCGCTGCCCAGAGGCTGGCTATTAAAAACAGAGCTATTACTTATTGACAGTGACAACAAACCAGTAAAATCTCTCTGAACCTCCTTTTTTTCTGGCTGCCAAGCCTATCACGACTGGGGGGAGGAGGGCAAGCCAGACGACCGGGGTAATAAAGCCTGTCTAAATGGGTTTCTTTGTATGTCTTCATCTGCCGATGGTATTGCTCGAAATGAAAGCAGGGGTCTGAGCACACCAGACTGTCCATGACCTCTCACAAAGCACATCAGAGACTCTCATTTGAGGCTCTGGAGAACCGCT
>NW_009910730.1:107958-116335 GCF_000696875.1 Nestor notabilis
TGCATGGCCACGTTGAGAGATGCCGCAGTAGGCTGTGGCTGTTAGCCCTATCCTCTGCTGCTTCTCTCTGCTCCCCACCTCAGCCAGCCCCTAACACAAAGCAGACAAATATTTATTTGCCTTAGATCCTATGGCAGGAGTGTTTAGGTGACAGACGTGCAAGTTTGTTTTTTAAAACGCCAAGATGTTTACAGAATAAATACAGCTCCTCATCTTTAGCTGAATATTTTTAAACATGGTTGTCATAATGTCACATTTGCCAGCGCTTTACTGCAGAAGCAGCACTGGGGAAAAATGCCTATAGTGCTGTCCCAATAACGGGAACTGCTTAAAGTAAACAGTTTTTCATCACTGCTAAACCAAGAACTGGAATAATAAATAGAGATAGGAGGTAGCCCCACACTTCAAATAATTTGTGGAAACCTACTTCCACAAACTCAGCCCGTTTCATATTTGTGCAGTTGCTGACCATAAGGATGGCCGTAACCCTTGCTGTGTCTTGGACAAGTGCCGTGCTAATCACTCCTCACATCATCTCCAGCTTCAGGAACTGAGATCAGTTGACACTGCACAAGTGTCCAAACTGTAATGAATTTCCTCAGCTTTCAGGACAGCCCGCTCAGTTGACTGGCAGGTCAGTACAGCAACTGTCTGCCTGGGTGGCAAAGAGGGGCTTATTTCTGTACCTTCTGGAAGTACTAGCACCCAAGTACCAAAACTTCTGGAAGTACCAAAACAAGGTCATTTAATGTTTTTATGTAAAGATAAAATGCAAGAAAATACACTAAACTGGAGTTCTGTTCAGAAGCAGTTTGTAGTTGAGCATACAGAGCTGAAGAACAGATAATCAACCGTCCTTAAAAAATCAGGCTCTTGCTGCCGAAATTGCTAATGCTTTCTCAGAAGTTGTGTGATTACTTTCTTATTTTCTGATCTTGGCAATAGGAGTCACCAATCACTCTGAAATCATAAGTATGACCATGGTAAAAAAAAAAACAAAAACAACCCAAAAGTAATAGTGCTTATTGTAGAAAGAATCAGCATTTTCAGTAGATTTTATCTACATTTATTTCTTTATGCTTTCAACTCGGGGTATTGTTTCACAAGGATGTATGTGAGTTTCCTCTCCACATAACTGTCATTCTTGAAAATACCATAAGCCCAATTAATTCCTGGTGAAATTTGGCTTGCTTTGATAGCAGCCAGGAAAAGCTTCTTTGGTACCTTTGGAATCAGTCACTGCATAGCTAAAAGTTATACTGCAAAATCCACAGGAAGGATTTTTCTAAGTCTTTGCTCCAAGAGGATTTCCTTGCTAAGATTTCTCATCTTTGACAAGGGTAATGCATTTATTCTCTGCTTTTTCTGCCCAGAAAAGTATGCACAACGAATGCAGATTTCAAGGATTTCTTGTAAGGTTGTGTCCATACATATGGAGGTCACACGTGCACCTGCAAAAACCCACATCCCCATATTCACTCCTGGTTCCTGGGAGAGCCATCCATGTTCCCCAAAATACCAACTCTGAGAGACTCATGTTGTTTCACAGTGAATCTGAGCAGCAAAGCTCAGACATGTTTTGCAAGGAAAACATGTAACTTTTATTTACAAGGAAAAGAAAGATTTTATGGATGTTATCCGAGGTGCATATTTACTCCTGACCCCACATCTAGCCTGCCTTTTCCTCCTACTTGGCTTCTGTTATGTGCTAATGACCTATTTAAACAGTGGCTGTAAGTAGCAGTATCTAATAGAAACAACAGTAAGCAACAAGCTTTTGGCAGTTCTCAAAGGTCTGGGAAATGCAGACCCGTTTGAGCCCCCAGCCCAGGCTCAGAAAATCTTGGAAGTTAATATTATCTTGCCATGTGTTACTTAAGAACTAAAAATGCATATCCCAAAGACTTTGATTCCTGGCACTTAGGGGATGGTAAATATTATTATTATTTTTAAACCAATGTTATTATTGGAAAGACATTAATAATTTGAAAATAAAATTAGTGTTGAAAAGAGTTCTTTGTTTTTGGCTTTGGGTAACCTTTAAATCTGGGTAGACTATTCCTGGACAAGTATTTCAGCTGGAATTTTATTGTCATTTTTCCTCTATTTACACTGTGATCTATTCCAGTATACACAGCGCAGCGCTGACTTTGCCTTGGGATACCACCTACATTTTTTTAAATTTAAAAAATTTCAAAGAATAAAAGTTAAAAACCTCCTGCCACAGAAATACATGACGCTCGTACGCCATTCCTTGAGAATCTCTTACGTATTCCAGTGGTTGTGGCCATATATCCAACAGAAGTGTGGAAAAGGTGTAATAAATACATAGGCAATACTCTGTGTTTCTTGGAAGTAAATGTTTTAAAAAATATTATTTTCCATTTTTTTCTAGAGTGAATTTAAGATAGTATTTCAACACTTTATAGAAATATCCCTATGCAGCTTTATAATCAGTTCCTAGTCCCTTACTTGAGAAGTGGCTGATTCTTGATGAACCACACAAACAACAATCAACTACATAGACATGAGAACTAATTTAAGTGCCTTTCACTAGCTTTCCTCTTCACACAATAACCTTTAGGTTGTAATGTATCCCAGATCTGCATGCTAGAAGTAGATCAGACACCTGAAATTGTTAGACAAAACATAATAGAACAAAACCAAGCAGAATAAAATGTTTTATATATGTGCAGGTTTATGTATTTTAGAATACTAGTGCAAGGAATGTTAAATGAGAGATAAAAATGAATGCAGTCCTGAGACCAGTGCATTTCAATCAGCAACACTAGTTACTCATCCAAATAAAGCTTTGTATATCTTCTTATGAAGTGTGAAGAGAAACACAGCAAATAAAGACATAGTGGTAGATATGACAAATGAAACTTCAAAAAAGAAGTGTCTATGTCATAGGTTTATAGATCTAAATTAATATTATTTGTTGGATTTTTTTCTCTGATTTCTAAACGGGAATTCATTAAACTGGAAGTACATTATTGTACCTCACAGACTTCAGAAATTAATGTCCTTGAGAGGTGTAAATGACAACTCTATTTTTCTCTCCTCTTCTAGACAGATAGTCCCTGCTGACTGGAAAGCCTCCAGCTCTGTAAATCTCTTCTGGCACAAACATGTAGATTACAAATTAAAAGTGCTTTTGCTAAAAGTTCTAGCTTCTTTTCCAAAGTATCACAGGTATGCTTTCTGTAATTGAAGCACAGAATAGAAAACATTTTTCTGTATGATTAAGGTCGCAAGGGAGACCTGGAAAAGATCATTAATAGCATTCTCCGTCATGAACACTCAGAGGTGTGTCTCAGAAGACTTTTGAAACGTAGAAAATCAATGTATCTATCAATATGTATGTTGGAAGATAGAGATTATAGAATCATAATCAAAAGAGCTTGTTTAATAAATAGATAAATAAATTTACCTAGTTGAGAGGGGGTTTGTATTAGTATAAAATGAGTTTGTTGAAGAAAAGAAAGCTTTGGGCTCATTGTTAAGGAAATTAAGAAGGAACTGAATTTGTGAAGCAACTTTTGAAGCAACTTCTTTCAACATGTGTTATTAACCAGAGCCTGGGACTGCATAAAAGGCACACAGAAAATTAATCTGTAGTTGCCAGGATGTTGAGAAGGAAGAAATACTAAGCAGCGGCTAGTGATCCCATTTGTTCCAACCTTAAGGAGATGGGAGCAGGGTAACTGATGAAGTTTCACAGACACGAAGTCATGCAGCAAGTATCTTCAGTGGAGTAACTATTTCCTAGCTTCTGAAATGTGGAAGGAGGCATTTGGGCAGGAGGAGGTAAATCCGCTATGGACCATCCAGCAGTCCCCACAGCCTGCTTGGCAACGTCATAAGCGCATTGCTATTAACAACAACCTCTTTCCAATACTGACTTCTAATAACATATTTGGCTTGCATCAGGCCTATAATGTGCTGGGTATGTTCTAAAAATAGGACCACGTGGGCCCTGCCCCAAGCAGCTCAATATCTAAGATGTCAACCACTAGATTAAGGGAGGGGAAGAGGGACAAAACCTTTAAAAAATTAGTATCAGCTACTTTGGCGTGTTATCTAACCACTATTATCTGGGAATTTCTTGCTCAGAGGCATGTTCAGTGTGAGATAGAGCCAAGCTCCAAGCACCCAGAGGGCAGCACAATCATTGTCTGAACAGCTGCACAATCTACTGCGAGCAGCAATTCATTCTGACGTCTCACAGGGATAGAAGTAATTTTGTGGGAGGACCCTGAAGAGCCGCGTTGTCTTTCCTTCCTGCTCCAGCCTGACCCTAGATACTCAAGCAGCACCCACATATGGCCAACAATGTGCACAGGCCCTTGCTGGATGGGGGACTTTGGCTTAGTATCTCCTTCTCTCCTTCAATGATATATGAATCACGGCCAGAGTCAAGCAGATTAAGGTCCAAAATCTTCATTCCTCTCACTCAGAAGCTGTTCACATTTATACAGCACCTCCCTGTTTGTGATTAGGATGCTTTCCTGGGGAGATGGAAATTTGAGCTCATGAAGGTCACTGAACCTTCCATTCAGTTTTCTATTCCATGGGCAAGGGCTGTAATACTTAAATGCTTCCAAAAGACAAGCGAGGCTGGCAGATGCTGCCCATTTTTTCAGGTACTGGGTTTGGGTGAGAGGATGGCAGGCATGCAGGTGGCCATAGATGACTTCTTTCAGCCTCCAGCCAGGCATCTACTTTCTGTAGGGAGCATTGCACCCCTTTCTCTCCCACTGGAAATTTCTGTACCTAACTAAAGGGACCGGATTCCTTTCTAAAATCTGTCACTTAATTTATAAGCACCTAAATATTTTATCATACCTAGCTCTTGTAATTTGAAATTCCATGCGCATGTAAGAAAAATTTTCATTCTAATACATTTTGAATATACTGCGGACTTCCTGCTTTTTCAGAAAGTTTTACTGTTTCCCTTTAGCAAACTATACCTTCTAGACTATGTCTCTCAGATGTTGTTCCTAACAATGTCTTGGAGTGGAAGACACTAGTATGCCTGTAAGAAGTGTCCAGTGCTGACTTGCTGTGCAGCACTCGCACAGGTTGGGTATCTGGAACTGCAAAATGAAGCACCCACTCCTGCCAGCAGGTCAAAGTATCAGCCAAAGATCATGAGCTTCATGGGCATGGGTGACATTGTTCAAAAACGTTCAGAAAAGTTCTGAGGCATCTACAGGAAGTAACCAATTCCGTACCTTGATTCTTGCTATGTCTATCTTTTCTTCAGATCTGTCTTGATGGGCAAATCTTACTTTGCAAAGTAAATCTTGCTCTACTGTTTTTAAGGCTAGCCATTTCAAGCATTTCAATGTGAAGCACATGGGGAACATTTTGAGGTTTTCAGTGTTATTTTTTTAATGAGCACGATCAAAAAATCTCGTCTGAACCAAGACTACATGGAAATGATCTCTGGGTAGTTAGGAGTGTTTTTGTTGTTACTATTACTATTAATATTACTGAAAATCTGAGAAAATAAGAAAGAAAACTAAAACAGGGCTGTGCTTAGCATCTTGCCATAAATTTTGGAGAAAGCTTAATATACATCTATACCCTGGGTTTTCAAATCTCTGGAATCCTCCTGTCTTCAGAAATAGCAAAAGAACTCCAAATATAAAACCTCAGAGTTTTAGGAAGAAAGATTAATAAAAATAAAAATTGATTCCTCATAAACATGCCATTAGATTAAATCTGTCAGTCTGCAAGCATGTTTTTCTCTTTTGCTTGGCTGGTAGCATGAGTGACAATGAAATGTATCCTGAATTTACGACCTATAGGTTGAACTGATAGACATTCCTGAGTAATTTTTTCTTGCCCTTTCCTAGGTTTCCTTTCACACAGGCATGGGTGTTAAATGTTTCAGATGTTATGAAATTTTACACAGGCTGGTGGCTAATGAGTTTTCGAAGTTGTGAAGCTCAACAGTGTAGTATTCCTGGGTTCTCTTAAAAGCCTCATCTACCTCCTACAGTCAGTGATGTTGTGGTAGGGACTCAAAGGGAAACAATATGAGTTCTGATGTGTGCTACTTAAAAAGAGCGTGTCCATATCAGCATATTAACATGCAAATTCTATGTGTGGGACTGCCAAAAAATATAAGTGTTCCATCCAAAACATATAAATACAGTCTACTTCTCTGAAGTGGCATCATTTTAATCAAATGTACATTTGGAGCACAGCTCACTAAGATTTTATACTCCTTTTGTCAGTGTTTATATTAATATGAAACAAACTGCCAAGTTTTAATAAAAAGGCAATTATCTTCTTTTGCTAATGGATTAAAAACAGGACATTTGAATTTCAGTTCTGCATCCAAGAGCATAGGTGCCCCAACTACTTTTTTCCTATTTCAGTGTCTACTTGTAATGTCATATAGACAAAAACATATATTTCTGTCTATACATAAAACAGCTGGTGTTCACAAAGGGGATCAGGAGGATGTAAGGACTTTGTCACCTTCTGTCTAATTGCAATGTGACACCTCTTCAGAGTACCTCTAAAGGAACATGTCTGCCTCTCAGAGAGCATAGTTCCTCACAACTTCCAGGAGATCTGAAGGTTTGATAGCAAGGCAAAATATAGCTTGATGCTTGTGTTTAACAAATTTGTATTTTGATTCATACAAATCCTAACAATTATGTACCTGAATGTGCCTACTTTGCCACCTGTGATTCACAGAAGATTTAGGATTCAATTATTTTGTGCTTTTAGAATCCTAATTTGTCCATTCAGTTTGCTTTGCTGACTAAAGCAACCGGATGGCCCTGTGTGAGGTGGAAGACTGACATGGAAAAAATTTGGAATTAATATGATGAGTGGGGCTTACCACTGTCTTCATGTTAGGATTTGTGTAGATTTAAGAGTCTTCTCAGAATCTGCTCTAAGAATTACAAAAGAGGACTTCTGTTGTGCTGTTGGTACTTACACTTTTCTCTTCATTGCTAGAAAACTGATGAAACTTCATTAGATGCAGAAAAGAAAAAAAATAAGAGTAGGAGTCAGAGAACGACCTGACCTTCTTGCTGCTGTATGGACTTGCTAATTTCACATATACCACTTTATCTTATCTTCTCTTTTATTGGTGCTCTTCCTGAGTTTAGGTGACAGTGCACTGCTACGTCAGGATCTGCCCAATTAAAGGACAAAACCCAAACTCTTCCTTCATATGGTCTGAGAAGCTTGCTTTCTCCCTCCCAATTTTTCCAAGCCTACTATGAACCAGCACATACTGGAAAAGATGCATGACCCTCCTGAAAGGTGCTGGACGTGTCACTTTAGCTGACATGAACACACTGCCATCTATCACAACGTTTGTTGAGGAAAGCTTAGCTCCCTGCTGATGCACAAGAAAGCCCATATTGTTTAATGGCTTAAATAGCTGTTTAATACATTCAAGCTTTGTTGTGCTGTTTTTGTTTGATTTGTTTGTTCTTTCCAAGAAAGCTAGGGCTAAATTCAGATATGGTGTAAGTGGATACAACTTTATTTACTTGTGAAAAGCTGCAGTCAAACCCAGCAGGACTGTGTTCAGTCTGTGTTTGGAAGCATGTTCAGGCAGTTTTCCTTGTCTGTGGGACCATGCTGTACTTTGAAAACAATTCTTCGCATGCATGGGAAAGCATATTTCTGTGATTCAAAGGGTTTTGTGACACAGGGCAAACTGAATCACTAGAAATGGGAACCTGATGGCAATTCCTGACTATATTTCTTCTTGAAAAGCTGAAAAATTGGCAAATGAACTAAAACCACTCTTAGACAGTAATGAGGGAACTATAGCAAATAAACTACATGTGAAAATGATCCCCGGTCATGGAGTGTGTACACACAATGAAAGCTAAGATTTATGTATATATGTAACCATTATATGACAACTCAGAAAGTGCTGTGGAGTTACAATACTGGTTATTAAATTATTTGAATTTCTGGTAGAAAAAGGCAAAGTAGTACTGCACTGTATTGTGTAATGTATTAGGATAAGAGCTGGTGACCTAAAGAGGATGAATGGCGTACAGGACAAAACATTATATCCACATAGCTAGCTGCAAACCTTTGAGTTCAATTCTTATGAAGTAAAACTGATTCTCGGTATAGGTCTCTACCCGGAAGCAGTTCTAGCAAATGAGGCCACGAAAAAAAAATCAACAAAAATAAATTTGGGCTGTTTCAGTCTTTTCCCTTTGTTTACCAGCAGATGTTCACAAAGGGCTCCCGGTCCTATCCGTCCGCTGTTACATGCTGCTCTCAGGCCAGCCTAAGCTGCTTTTCTCTCTCTTCATCAATAGATGTCAATAGCAAGCTTCCTACTCCCAGAGACTTCAGCCATTTCAGGGCTCAGATC
>NW_009910730.1:116366-155655 GCF_000696875.1 Nestor notabilis
AAGAGTAGGGAGTTAATGACTCCCTTCCCAGCAAGAGTTCAGCTTGTTATGTACTTTCAGTTTGTCCTTAGAAGCTTGTTTCTAACATGACGAGGCGTACTTCTATATTTCATGCTCTAAGACTCTGAAATTAAGCCAATGTTTGTGAGTTTTGGTCATCTCTTGACACGTAGAATCCCAAAATCTGACCCAGATTCAGTGAATTCAACAGCATTTTGCAGATTTGTAGGAAGATGACTCAAAGTCTCCTCTTGATCTTGATGAGTGCTAAAGAAAACACAAGCCATGAAGCTGGTCAGAGCACATACAGCTGTCTTTCTCTGTTTCTCCTGCCTTTCTTTGGTTTTGTTTTTTGATTTCCATACATAAAATGTTCTGGCCAAGGATGGCAATTAATTACATGCAAAATAACCTCGCTGAAAATTACTACATTCTTCAGTCACGTACACCGAATCTGAATGCCTTTTGCTTATACATTACTGTAACAGTGCAGAGAATCAGAACCTGAATCTGAAAGACCTATGTGGTGGTGTTGCTTCTAATATCCTCTGTCTTTCCTTCCTTCCTCTCTTCCCTTCTTATGTTGCAAAATAACAATCCCCAGGTGATATTGAGCATGACAAACTTCAAGAAACAGTCTGGTAGCAAACTGTATGTGAATCTGCTGGATAATTTGCTTTGCCACTTCCCTCTCAGTGCCAGCTAAAAATAAGTAACTAAGAAGGTGGTGGTAGCAGCAGCCAAGAGAGCAGGAAGGGTGATACACTGGCTCTCCTGTATCAGCCAGGGATTAGGACTGTGAGGACAGGCACCCGTCAGCTAAGTGCACTGCCTGCATTTGCCTGCCATTCACCTGCCCAAAGAGCAGATCACAAATCATGCCAGTTGTTCGCAGAGGCATCAACAAATGTCAGCGTGTTTTAAGGGCAATAGCCAGCAGCCCTGCTAAAGCTAGCACATAGCTGTGATGGTAGGAAGCCTGTGTCATAATCTTCTTCTGAACAGTTCCTCTTTTTTTATTAGTTTTTTGGATGGGAAGTATAAGAATGAACTCCCAAGAGTTATTTAGGTGGGGGGCCCTTTAAAAAGGCGATCTGTTGAGTTCTTGTAGTCAAGGTACAACAATGGTTTATCAGGCAGTAGACTCTAGGAGAACCTAAGCAAGAATTTTGCAATATATTCTCAATTTTCTTGTCTTCAAGATTTCTTTCCAGAGAGGCAAGATGAAGAGATACCTAAAACCAGTTATGGCATTTTATTCTAATGAGGTATTCTTCTGGTACAAAACAGACCATACCTCAGTAAATTCACTTTGCATAGATCACCAAACAAAAGAGACACAATTTTAGAACATATATAAGTTACTATTGTCCCCCATTTGGTCTTGCAATGCAAGCCTTCAAGGACAGGCTCAGACTTGTTACAAATCCCACTTTATCTTCCTGATTATCTTACAGAGACCCTCAAATTTCCTATGACTTCAAGAAGTTCTTCATTTCAGTTTGATCAAGCTGATTGATGTCCGGGTGTGCACAGAAGGTTGCTCTTTGTGGTGTCTGAAAAAGAAGAGATCAGTTATTGTCAGGGTGATCTGTTCTCTGAAACAGAAAAGGATTGGCACCAAGCTGGAGTTCCTCACTGGGAACCAGACCTCTGGTCTGAGGAGCACTCAAGCTACCACCAAGAGCTTTTCAAAGTGTGGGCTCCAGATTGCTGTTTGCACTGCCTGGCACCCCTGAGCCCTGGCTCAAAGTAGGCTTTTCCTCAAAAAGCCCATTTAACAGCTGATTTTGTTAGGCTGGCTGCAAATTCTTAAACATAAGTGTGACTCACTTTAGGTGTTCTAACTTCATCTGTAAAAGGAACATATTTCTTTTCAGGCCACCAGTGACACAGGACTTTCCTGACTGAATTCTTGCTTGAAGCTCAAAATCTTGCATTGAATCAAACATGTGTTCTAGCTAAATACCCAGCCTTAACTTAAAATTTCCTGGAAGAAAACTTTTATCACATTAGTTATGTCAATGGTAATTTAGGTTTCTGTCTTCCAGATTGTTTTTCTTGAGCTTCCAATCATTGAAGGATTCTGTATATTTGTGTCTTTCTCTTACCTGTAATTTCTTTTTGATACGCTAGAGAGACAGAGCTCTACAGGAATCTGAAAGTTAACACATGTTCTATATCCTAAATAATTACTGATAGAACTGAGAAGGAAGCAGTTACTGGTGGTAGAGTCTGTCTTTTCCTTCTCTGCCTCTCTTTCTTTCTAATATTGAAAATATTAAGATTTTCAAATTGCTTTATCATTTTAAGACAAAAGGAAAAAGCAAAATATCCTATCTTTTCTCGAAGCAACAACCTAAAGAAAATAGTATTGGATTATGTATAGCTTCATTAAAAGACATTTGCAGCTGAAAATTTCTTCCATTTCTGACAGCCAAATTAGAACTGGTGGAGTGAAGCTTCAGAACCCAGGATTTCCTAACAATTTTTGAGTTTTTCTGTGATTGACAGAAATTTAGGTCCAGTTAGCATAAACATGGAACTTCAGAAATATTGGGATCAGATTCTGCTGCAGCAGACAACTTTGGCTAAGAAAAGCTCAAGCGCAGACTTCACAGTGGCACAAGGCTATGTTACTTTTTAAATTTCCATCCCTGATGATGGTTTCTGCCACGAGTTCTATCTTCACTCCTGTTTTGCATCACACTATTCCTCTGCATGCACTTTGGCTAACAGGCATCTCCTGACTTAAAGATGTTCTGCAGGGATGCGTTCTGTCTGCCTGCCAGCTGAGAACTCCTTATCATCGCAGCCTGTCAAAAATCCCCTTGTGTTTAGCAACAGTTGTTCTTGCTGCTCTTCTTTCTGGTAGCGTTGTTATCTCTCCTGCTAGAACAGTGTTCATGTCTGTCATTTCAACGAGTCTGAATTTCTTATTTTTGTCAGGATTGATGGTAGTGCTGCTATTCCTGTTTGTTGTACACTCTCCAGAACTGAGTCATTCCTGTGTGTTCTGTGATTGCCAGGTCAAGTTCCTTTCATACAGGGGAGAGGCTTGTAGAAAGATTGGATAAGGAATATTGCCCAACTAATGCCTTAATGTAGCTTTCTATGATATGACTAAACAGTGTGTCTCAAACCAGTTTGACATATGATTTTATTTTAGTAAAAAAACAGCAAATGGAAAGGAACAGAAGTTTTATAGTGACCCATTGAAGCATTCCTGTGGGTTTTCCAAGAGCAGGATTTAAAACACTGGAGTGATTTAATGCAGAAAAGAAATATGAAGGTAAGTTTATTGAGCATGGAAGGAAGGATTCACACTAATCGTCTTTCATTTTCCATGTAAAATTCAAATGCTCAAGGAAACATTTGTGACCATCAAACTATTCTCTGATTGTAAATCATTATTCAGCTAAACTTACACAAGAATTATACCAGAGACACTTGTTGGGGTTCTGTTGGTTTGGGAAGGGATGGGCAGTGTTTTTACTTTTCCTAGTTAAAGGTTCAATTGTCCACCGAGGTGTAACGAAGCTAACACAGATCATGAGTCACAAATAGAAGAATATAAGTGTAGTTTGACTAAGCCACACCAGAGGTCTACTTAGCTGATTGTCCTGTCTACAAGAGTGCCAGTAGAAGATGTTTAGGGAAGGCAGCAAGAACAGGGCAAGTCTGCAGTAATATTCCTCCAAACTACAACTTCAGAACCCACATACTTGTAGTTTAGGGAGCATTCAGGTTTGGAACTACTTTTTTGTGTTTACATACGTTCAATAGGGTTTCATTTCATTTCTTCTTCCACTAGGTTTTTCAACCCAAATAACTGTTATTATCCAAATTATCCGGTTGCAAGGTGTTCCACAGTTTACCACTGATTTATGAAGGAAGTGTCTCCTTTGTTTCTTTCACACTTACAACCCATTAGTTTCATGTAAAGTCTCATTATTCTGTTTTGACTGGCTTTGTTTTGGAAGAGACAGTGGCTGCCTATGTTCCATTTCGCTTTGGTAGGAGAAGCATGATTTTAGAGAAGAGCTTTGCTCTCCTGCTCTCCTCAGGCACTCCTCACAGAAGCTGTGCCCTACTTTGAGAGCTCTTCTTCACCACACCTTTTTCCAGCTCTGTTATGTTCTTCTGAAGGCAGAGAAGCCAGAACTGCATGCACTATTCCAGATATCACCAACACAGACTGTACTGTGGTATAATCATTTGTACCTTTTGTTCTCTGTTTCCTACCAGTGCCTAACATCTGATTTATTTTCTTCACTGCTTCTGCGCATTGAGATGGTGTCTCCGTGCAAGTGCATATTGTAACACAAAGATCTCATTCATGAAAGACAGTGGCAACAGACCTTGGGGCCCACCATGGAATAGGTAAGACTAGAATTGGGAGGCGTTATGCATTATTTTATATTTATCTACATCAGATATCTTTTGCCTTCTCAGTTACTTAATCTTGTCATGTCCTTCTCCAACCATGAAGAGGCCCTCATCCTTAACACCTACATATCTTACTATCATCAGTGTACCTTTGTCACCTCATTATTCACCCCTTTTTCCATATCACTTATGAACATGCTGTACAGCACAGGCCAGAACACATCCTTCGGGACTTCACTCATGACTTCCCTCCACCTTTCATTCCTAGCTTTTTATTTCCTATCTTTTAATCAGTTACTTAGTCATGTCAGAGTTTTGATTCTCATCCCACGGCAGCTTGGTTTCTCTAACAGGCATTGGTGAGGAAACCTTGCTGAAAGCTTTTTGGATTTTCAAGAACAAAACAGCTGAACCCTCCTGATCTGTAATCACTGAGTATATCAAGCAAAATACAGAGGTATTTTTAAAAAACTGAGATCACTTCACACATAATTCCCCTTCCTGTGATCAGCTCTGCTGTGTCAGCTATTGTCTGCTTAGCTGACAGAAGACAGTGATACTTACTCAGCTTTGGTAATACCCTTTCTGCTAATCCAAATGGTATCACAAGCTTGGCTGTTGTTTCAAGCTGTGACTTTCTTTTGCTCCAGAGTCTGATTTTGTATAAGGCAATTGATAGCATGATTGACCCAAGCCCGAGAAGTGTGTGGTTTAGTTGTTTGAATGATACTTCCTGGCAAATAAACATATTTCTGCTTGTTATTTTGGCCATAAAACACACCCTGCATAAAAATCCTCATTGAAGTCAGCTTTGAAAATACACATACCATGTCATAAACATGTACTTGGCTAAAATATTTTTGACATGCATATCCAGTCAGAAAGTTATTAAGAAATATTCAGCTTGATAATATTTGAAATGAGGAAAACACTGAAGCATGAATATCAGGAGTTTTAATCAAAATTCCATTGGGACTTTAATTTGGGATTGAAGCTATACAAAATATTTGCATCTGAAGCAAAATCTGCAAATATTTGGATTTTCATCAGTTCTGCTTGGATGCAAAACTGTCAGACACTGCAGTTTTGGCAGTCAAAAATTGCTTTTCCTAAATGTTAACTGCGTTTCCCACCCATTGGAAAAATTGCAGAAGACCCAGGGGGTTTCTAACTCATATAAAGCCAAGTGCCAAAGAAAAGATCTTCTCCAGGGGTTCCTTGTTTCTCCTCAGGGGTAGTCTGTCACCTCCAAACCTATGCTTCATTTTCGCAAAGGAATAATTCCTTATGGCAACTTTCCATAATTGTGCGTTGGAACAGGGCAATTCCCAGCAGCCGTGGATGCTGTGGTCTTACAACTTTGTTTAAACATCTGCTTAGATTACGAAAATATTAGCACAATACTGGGCACAACGGTCTTTCCATAAAAGGACTTTTAAATGTCTTTGCTCACGAAGCATTGTTTTCCCCAGCACACAAGGGAGGTAACCAATGGCAGGTGTAAAATTCCTATATGTGTATAGTTTTTTTCCAAAATCCTTACAAGGAAAATGTCAGAGACTTGTGTCATAGCTTCAGAGATGCAAGAATCCAATTCCTGATGATGAATGTTTTGAAACCTTATTGCATGACAGAGATACTGACTCATTCTCCCTTCTCAACTTTTCTCACATACAATATCTATCAGTAATCATTTGTACATAAAGTACATCATAAAGTACATCATTTCATGTAGTTTTATTAGCTCTAAAAACATTTCTGTAACAATAAATTATTTAGTGAAGATTGTTAAGCAATTAACAAAGAAAAACCCACCTGTTTTTCCTCTTCCTGATTTTTGTCTCTCTAAGACCTAGTTTATTTATACTCACTTTACATTTCTAGATACCTAGAAAGTACATCCCACTTACAAATAAAGTTTAGAAATTAGTTTGTTATTCGGTGTTGATCCCTTCAGCAAATGATCCTGCAAACATACACTGGTTGTGAGATCTGCGCATGTTAACTCTGTGCTGTGACTACTGTTGCAAGAACTTCTTTTCTCTTCATTCGCACCTCAGGCTCTGCGGCCGACTAAAATAGGAAACATTCCTGCCTCCTGCCTGAGGAGATGGTTCCTGAAGCTGCAGGGTTGTTTCCAATATGATTATTCAGGAACTTGGTGCAACTGTGTGTGCATTAACACCCCTTCTTCTCTGAAAATCTTCTCACTGGCACAAACACATGGGAAAGGAGGCAGGATGATGAATCTAACCACACATACATCTGTATCTAAATAAATTCTTCTGGATAGTGCATGGATGAGCTATTTCACACCCACCTCTCCCCTGCAATGTCAGTAGAAATATAAAGTAGTGATATTGTGCAGTGGAAGAAGCAACATGAAGAAGCAAACATGTAGATCCTGCCCAAATACACAGCAGATCAAGGCAAATCCAAAGCTGTTGCACTGAGTTTTGGTTTTTTTTTTCAGGAGCTACTCAGCAATGTGAAGGTTTTGTGTTGAAAATCAAACCTTATTCTCACTTGTATTTTAACAAGACATCCCTCCTGCTAAAAATAAGTTGACCCTGGCCTGAGCAAAGTTTTGGACTGAGTTTTGTGTCAGTAATGAAATCTTATAGCCAGTAAAGTTTTAAGTTTCATTGTGAACCTTTCACTCTGTTCTAACTTCATAATTCTTTGAAAGCTTAATGCTGGAAAATTTTTCCTTATCAGTTTATGTGTTTGTGTATGTATGTGTAAATATGTATATATATTTATATAAAATAATAACAAGTTATATATGTAAACATAATATATATAATATGAAGGCAAGATTGTGGGGATATTGGTATGAAGTAGAAATGACCACATTATTCATTGCTGATAAAACCATGAATGCTTTTCTCAAATGAGTGCAAATACAATGTTTCAGCCAAGCAAAGTTGGTATGAGATTAAGAACATTATAATTAGATATAAAAGTGAGAGCTGTAATGGGAGGTTCACTTCAGTCTTAACTGTAACAGTCACAACTGTGTTTATTTCAGCACAGATAAGTAAACGGGCCTGTTTTAAACTGCTAATGAGTTACACTATTCGCTTTATGTTAACTACCATTATATTGATAACAACACAACTTCATGTCAGTACAGAGGGGGGCATAGCTCAGTCTTTTGTTAAAAAAAGGCAAGAAAGAGAGGAAGACACTGGCCCACACCTAATTCGTAGTCATACTAAGGCTCTTTGAGGTCTTTGTAAGGGAAAGGTTTGTAAAAAGTCATGGAGTACCAGCAAGAGTCAAGGCCTGTTATAAGACCAGAGATCCAGGAGAAGTCAGAATCATTAGCACAGTGATTTTAGATCAGGTTCATCCCACCTGATTATAGATATCTTGCTGTATCTCAGCTGGGCTGCCCTAGGTGTCCTTTGTAATTCTGGGAGAGCTGGCATTGCTGGTAGAAGGTAATTTTACTGAACTGACTTGCATGCCTTCTTTAGGGAAACAAAGAGGAAAGGAAACCTAGAATTTCCAATTTTCTGTCACAGGCTATAAAGTAGTAACTAGACAATCAGTTCATGTGCTGTAGATATCTGTGAAGAATATGTACAAATCCTGTGTATGTGCAGATGCTCCAGCCTATCATAAATGGTGGCTGTTCAGTTCATGGTTTCCAGGCTGCCTTCTTGGTAGAGCTTCCACCACAAAAAATGACATGACCACATGACCTAGGCATGATATATTCATGCATGCATGATATATTCACATTTTGCGCTATTTCTACATTGTTCCATCCTCATTCCTGCCTTCCCCTGCCCCTGAATTCTGCCCCTGGAGGTATCTAGAAGGTGCAGGAAACATAATGACAGTGGTGCAACTGAGCGTTAATCTTGGTTGTTCAGAAAATCACTTTTGTGTGTCACTTTGGTCTCCAGTTTAGGAATTTTACTAACTAAAAAGGGCAGGAGCAAGAGCAAAGGTGGTTTCTGCTCAAAAACTTTACATAAGAAAAATATTCCCTTCTGCCTTTAACTACTTTTCCATTCACACTTGCCTCGTATTTTGATTCTTAGTTAAACATGGGATCCTGGACACATATTTTTGAATTTTAAATCTGAACGTTTTCAAGCATCTAGATAGACAATCACAACCGTATGAAAACCACAGCACGGTTCTAATTAATTTTTTCAAACATCAGTATTTCAAGGCTTCAAAATATTTTTCTTTAACAATGTTAATCATCAAAATAAAAAAATCTCTGTGTTCACTGAAGCCTAATTGTTTGCAAAGATTGTAAATCACCACCAGTTACAAATCTGTCTTGTAGTAGGTTTTGGGTTTTTTTTAAAGTCCTTTGTTTCTTTTTTTTTTTCTTTTGCCACTTTCTATTTGTGGATGAAGGTATATGGAAGTAATGAACAGCATGTTAAAGAAAAGAAAGCAACAAGAGTGACAGTTTTTTGGGCAAGTTTCAGCTCAATGGGATTGCAAGTGGCAAAGATTTAGAAACCCTCCCAAATCATGGCTGACAGGGGAGAGACAAAGCAGTATCTGCTGAAATGCATTCATTTTCCCAAGACGTAGATGCTTCACATTGCAAAAGATTGCAAAGTGCGCTGCTATGCAAAAGTTTTCCATTTTACTTCACTAGGATAAGACAGCACCGCTGCCAGCTAATAACATACCACATCAAATATACTTTTTTAATATGAAACCCCTTTAACATAACTTGGTCTTAACACCTGGTGCATGGAAACAGCAAACCCGAGAACAACAAGATCTTAAGAACATGTGGACAAAATCTGCTCATGTGCTGGCATTTTAATTATGTTTGCCCTGACCCTTTTCCCATGTTCTATAAAACAGACCAACGGTATGGGGGGTGGAAGGGGGGAACCACCTCAGTAGCACCACCTCAGTTAAAACAGATGAGTGCCATGCTTAGGATACTATTACCAAATAAAATCAAAACAAAACAAAAATATACTGGAAATGAATAAGGAAGCTGAAGCTGATACTTAATAGTGTGAAGAGCTGTCACATAGTTCCTCTTAATAGCTTCAAGGACACCTTCCTTTGGCTTTTACACAGGGTCACAAGAAGTGTTACTTTCTTTTATGGAGTCAGGCCATTTCTCTTCCCATCGTCTATGCAAAAGGCTAACGGGGTGAAATGGATTACAGGGATTACAGATGCTTGTGACCAAACACACTGCTGAACTGGGGGAAGCAGCCTCCAAGGTGATGAATTCCATCCCCTAAATTCAAACCTGAAAACAACCCCAGTGGAATTATTCCACGCAGAGCCTGAATGAAAGAGCCAAGGATCAGTGTAGCCAGGGCCCTGCAGAGAGCCAGGGCACCTCTCTAGGCATGGGCACTATGCGAGGAACCCTGCTAGTAAAATGCCAACGAGGGGTTGGCGTCACTTTTTTTAAAGTGGAAATTGTACTGCACACATAATATCACATTGCAAATTCTCCGGGGAGCCAGGTGAAGTTGCCAAAGCGAAGGTGGTTTTTCTTAGCGTTTGAGTACTTTAATAGTCAAAGTTCAATCTTATCACTGATAGCACTGCTTTCTCCTGCTGGAAGTGTTTCTTTTCAAAAACTAATTAAAACAAGATGCTAGCAAGTCCACCTGGGACATGCCTTTCTCTCTCAGTCCTATCATTCAACAGCTGAATGAGGTTATACAGATTGCATCTGGGAATATAAAATCAATAACCAAAGGAGCAGCACAGGGAAGGTTTATTTCCTCTGATGGTGACACTTGAACGAGGGGCTGAGCAGAGCATGGGTTCACTGCCCTGGGACTCCAAACAGCAAGAGAAGGAGAAGGTTAGCTGCATCCGGTGACTGAAGCCACAGCTCTCCAAGACACCTTGCTTAGAGCAGTAGAGAAGGAGTAAATGCCTGAGCAGTGCTGTGAGGTTGTTTGGGGTACATGTAGGCTCCTCGGGGATGATCTATTGCAGACCACTATAATGACAATTTGCTCCCTGACAGATAGTACTGCAATATCCTTGCTTTCTCTGCTCCTTACTCCGTGTCAGCAGGAGCAAGGCAACACCTCACGGCCTGATCCTTGGAGAAAGTAGTTACTTCTCCATACCACTCTGCTGCACCTCGCTCGGAGTGTGAATCCAAAGCCGCTCCAGTATTAACATAAAACCCATAAGCCTGAGTGAAGGAAGGAAGCTGAAGTAGCAGGGACTATGACAGATGTTGCGAAATGTCGATTTATTCATAACAGAAAGTCAGGCAAATCTTTTGAAAGCTTTTTTTTCCCCCTCCCCTCTCTCATTTTTTTTTTTTTTTTTTTTTTTTTTTAAAATGTGCAGACTTCAAAGCAATGAATTGTGGCATCTGTAACAGCTACCAAACCGTGCCAGTTGAAGCCAGTGGAGCACAGTCTACAGTGATAGAATGCAAGTCATGCAATTATTCGAGTTTGCAGTCCTGGTTTTTGAAACAACATATGGTCTGCAGCAAGGAAGCCAGGATATTTTAAAAGAGCTCCTACAGGGTTTCAAACGCTGATTTTACAGAGGTGTGGGAAAAGAAGCAGACTCCATTCAGGCTCTGATATTTAAATACATGTGTTGTCGTTTTGCTTATTGAAGAGAGCTGTGCTGTGCTTTTGCATATGCAGAGTGGATTCTGGGTTTCTAAGGAGTAGGCAGTAACATACAGGTATTTCGCACCCTTCTTCATTTTGTTGACATTTAAGGAAACGGGGTGCAGTACTTGACTCCCAGTGAACAGCAAGTCACTTGAGCAGCTTTAAAAAGAAGTCTAACATATCAGTGTGAGAAAATTCGCAGTAATCGTTGCAAGAAACTGTCCATCAGAGTATCCTCCGTCACTGGTTATTTTACACTGAAACACTGTTGTCAGTGTAAAGTGAGGATCTATGGGGTCCCATCAGATCCTACGGGCATAAATGCCTATGACAAAATGGTGTGAAACACTCTGGTTAAAACAGATCTGACTATCAGGTCAAAATGGGTGATGAGGATCTGTGAAGAGGATCTGTGCCATGTCCTTACCTGTTCACTCTGCACTGTGGCTGCCAGAGTTGACAGGCACGCCTAGCCCAGCTGTGATACTATGAGCTCCAATTTCTGTGTATCAATGATTTGTATGGGCACATATCCCTTCAATCTACTCATTCCCTCTCAACCGTGAGGCTTCTTCAGTCCCAACTCCACCTTTTAAAAGATGTGGATCTCCAAATCAGGCTTCTGTATCAGTGCCTGTCTCCAGGACGCTGTTTTTCTCAGGTTTGGTAGCTATATTTACTTTAATGAAAAAAAATCTAGCAGCTGCTCTGTGCCATTATCTTATGGCCAGCTACCGATACCCCTTCAAAAGCCCTTATCACTCCTGGATGTTGAAAAGCTAATCCTGAACATAAAGCAAGACTTAGAGAAAGCATAAAAAAATCAACACTAGGCACAACCACAACCATCGTATAGGATGTTTCTGTTTATTAGATGAATTATAACTCAGTTTCCAATGTCAATTTTTTATTATCTGCCTTTTAAATCTCTTCAGTATATACTGCCCAAGGCTAAGCTCCCAGGAAGTGTGGGACACCTTCCCCAGCTTTCAACACCAGAAAGTATCCCTGTCACATCTGGTTTGAACCTACACCTGACACAAATCAGAGCTCTGACTAGTAACTCCTGCAACAGGTCCAGATTATTTGGCTGAGCTGCAGCTGCAGCAAAGCCCTTTGACCTCAAATACAACGAAATATATTAAACCTATTCTGAAAAGTTGACTGGGTTAGCTTCAGTGTGAGATTGTAAGTACATATTTTTCATGAAGAGGAAAGAAACATCAGTCAGCTCAGAAAACTGGATTTGTTCTCACCAGCAACCAGGTGCTGATACTTTATGGGACTTTCCAAACTCTTTACCCCAAGGTTGTGCAGGCTTTCACCAAGCCTCCCTCCTTGCTACTCTCCACCTCCAGTCGGTCTCCTCCTACACACAGCATGTTCATAGAATCATAGAATAGTTAGGGTTGGAAAAGACCTTAAGATAATCTAGTCCCAACCCCCCTGCCATGGTCAGGGACACCTCGCACTAAACCAAGTTGCCCAAGGCTCTGTCCAACCTGGCCTTGAACACCGCCAGGGATGAAGCATTCACAACTTCCTTGGGCAACCCATTCCAGTGCCTCACCACCCTCATTGTGAAGAACTTCTTCCTTACATCCAACCTGAACTTCCCCTGTTTAAGTTTAAACCCATTCATCCGTGAACTTTCTCCTACACACTGCAGGAGTGAATAAATGACTCCAGGAGTCATCTTCTATGGAGCTTTAGCAATCTTCTACTCCATGCGCATAGTCTGAGTAATCCAGAAAAAGAGTCATGAAGGTGGGGAGGAGCAAGCAGATGCTTTCTCAACTTCTCTTCTAGTCTCCCTGGCATTTTCTTACAAGGGAAGGTTGAGGGAATTAAATACATATGGCTTGGCTACAGGATCACTGAGGAAGGCTACGATAAAACTTTCTAATATCTGAAGTATATAAAAATCTACGAAATAGTGGCATTACTTAGACTCATAGAGAATGTGTAACTACCAAGAATGGGATGGTAATTATTGAAGCATGCAATGCAGGAGTGTTTCCTAACACGAAGACCTACAGCTTATGAAATCATCCTAAAAGAAAATCAGCAGCAGCAAGGTCTTAATCAACTATAAAGCAGAGAATGTTATTACTGACACAGAAATGAGTTCAGTGTGATTTTGCTTGGGCCCCCAGGAGCCTCTAGGACACACAGACTTTGTACAGAACTGCCAGGTATCTGCAAGGTCACTCCCTAATCATCGCTGTTTTTAAAATTGTGCCCCCATTCTAGCAACTTTCATGCCTTTTTCTGAGCCATCAAAGATTTAACTCATACTCCTGTGTCAGAAGCCCTCTTGCTTAACATAGCGTATTTGGGTGTAATTGATAAATCTCATCATCTCCAAATTGCTACAGAGAAGGAATGGGAAAGTATGTGCTCAGAAGTAGTTTAGGTAAGTTCCAAACCATTTTCACAACTGTTTGTATTCTTGAATCTGGTCTGAAGGCTGCTCTATGGCTGCTTATTCAACAGTAGCTGAAGCTTTGCACTTTGCAGCCTGGGAAAAGTCCTGCAAAGCATTCATTTATGTTTGATTTGGTTTTATGCAGCTGACAGTGATAAGTGCAGAACCTACTTCACCAGTCATTATGTGCTTGGGAGAGGTTTTGATGTCTCAGGAGGATGACGCCACTCAGATGAGGTAGGTGAGTGCATACCTTTTTTCACTGCATACATTGCACATGTATGCAATGTGCAGGGTACAGACAATTTGCACAACAGAAAGAAGCTATTTGCTCGAGCATGTAGACAATCTGGGTGTAGCAGATCTTGTGTTTATACAAACTCTCAAGCAGCAAAAATCCCAGCAACTACAGCAACAAAAAACAACTAAAACACAGTCCTTCCAGATGCAAATTTGATGTGCAGAAGCACACATGTAATAGTGGAAATCAACCCCTCATGGCTCCTTTCAACTTCCTTTGAAGTCAGTAGCAAAATTCCCATTGAGTTCAATAAGAACACGAGGCAGCCCTTGATCTAGTAAAACGTCCTTATGAGGTTTTATAAGCTCTTTATACAAAACATTATTCCAGTTCTGTATGAAATACATTTTGACCCTATATCCACCCACAAGGCTTTGTGGCTGCTTGGGAATAATGCAACACCTCCACTCGGCTCAGCCGGCGACTGTCACTCAAAGTCCTGGTTGTGCAAATGTAGGAGGTATTCCAGGTTACCTGAGCAAGTTTTGATTTTCAGAGAAGAGCCACTAAAGAGAGGGTGACAGGTCAAGTAACTTGCATCCAGTCATTCAGGAGCAGGTTAGGTCAAAGCCGTTTCTGGCCACTGATCCCGTCTCTCATGACAACAGACACATGACAAATGTCCCTGCTAATTCTGCTCAGTCTTGTGGTAGCCTTGGACACAGCTTGTCACAAGGGATTAATACCAAGACTGGAGAACCTGGCATGAGGAGATGGAATTGCATTAGAGCAGTTTTGTTTCACTCCTTTCTGATCAAGTCCAGAGAGTGGTGATGGGCAGCTATTCCCTCTGCTTGAGGGCCCTCAGCTGTGAATTCCCTATGGGATCATGCATGTTGCTTCAGCTGTTCTATATTTATGTGAAGTCTCTGGAAATTGGTGAGACAATTTGGGAAAATTATTATACTTGGTACTTTGTCTGCTTTCCAACTGACTCAGAAACCATGGTCACTGGGCTTAACCAGTACTGACAGGAGTCATGTTTTAGGCAAAAGCCAGCTGGCTGAGACTCTACCCAGAAAATATGGAAAAGATGGTGATCAGCAAATATAAACACTAGTGGACCTGGCAGCAGCAGGAACCTCAAGATGGTGATTCACACCTCTGTTATTTCTCAGTTTTGTGGGATCCACATCACATTTTGGGCCAAGTAGGAGAAACTCCAGAAATTCCAGGTAGCTCCATAAAACCGCTACTCACAACCTGGGTAGTCTGCTCTAGAGGAGGGAACCCTTTTCTGCACAGATGCCAGGGTCATGAAGATGCAATAAGCAAGTAAGTCAACCCAGTAGAGACTGTGCAGCCTTACATCTCAGCCCTAGGAAAAACACTGCTCAAACTCTGATCCATGGTTCACATTCTAAGCATGAAAACACAAGCTTTTTTACCTGATGAGAATTTCACTACACAGTGGGCAGCAGGGTAGAGACCAGCAAGTAATGTCTGGTGGGTGGTTGACTCAGCTACAAAAAGACAGATGTTTCATGGTTTAATAAAATATAAATTTCCTTGGGTCTTTGAAAAGTTCCCCATTAAATTGTACCCAAATACTGAACAACCTACTACAGGAAACGGACGCTATCATCATGTTAGACGTTGAAGTCCTTTGACTGAACAAAGGCAAACGTTTTGTGGAAAAGTACACATCAGTAGGCTGGATTCATTATATGCGAGTAACTTTAGCTCAGGTTAAAACATATGAGCCCTTAAAGGGTTCAAGGGGACAGTATTAACCAACAAAGAAAGTTTCTAATCGAATTTGGCCTTGGGAAATTCTCTTATATATTCTTTCTGGGTGATGTTATTGTTTTTGGGGAGCTTATCTACTATCTTGCTGGGAACAACTATCCACTTTAATAAAGTGCCTAAAATATTGCAATAAACACACAGCTTATATCAATAGCATCATATTTCCCCACATAGTATTTGTGTGTGGTTTAATTAGATGGAAGGATTACAGGAAAAGTTTGTGTCATAATGACTCTTTAAAGCAAAACCATAGATCAAAGTTCATAGCTGCCAAATATACAACTTTCAAAACAAGCTCAAGTGCTGCTATTAATCATGGCTGCTGGGGGATTTGATGACAAAGATTAAACTGCTGTAAAGGATACTGCTGTGCATCAGATTCTTGCAACTGTCATCAAATAGTCTGCCAACTATTAACAGGTCAGAAGACTTGTCCAGCATTTACCACGGGTGGCTCTGTCGCTGCAGTTGGTGAGGCCATTTATGCCACGGTGACGAACAGTGACTCCCTCCCAGACAGACATTTGTGGGCTGTTATTTTTTACAGTGTGGCTAAAGTCTTAAGGTCTGCCTATAGAGCAAACAAGAGAGGGAAACTGCAGGCCTTCTCACAGCACTGTATCCTTACGGGAACATTGCTTCTGTGGAGTATTTTCTCTCATTTTCCACATGGAGTACCTTCCCTTTGCTTACTGCATGTTAAGAGTGCCCACCTGTGGAGCTGAGGTGTTGTAAATTCAACTCCTAGTTTATTTCTCAGCAACCAGTCTGCATAGATAAGCCCTCAGAGAGCATCTCAAGGACCAGCTTTCATCCCATTTGCAATTACACCAACTCTCTCTCCTTCCACACAGGATCATGTAATATCCCTGTGGGAAGCGACAGCATTCGCTTACGCAGAAACATAATATGAAGGAAGTATGTAAAGCATACTTTTCAGGGTGGGAGCCAACAACCTGTGACCCACCAGCCAGTGCTCTGTGGTGGGTCACCGATGGCCATGAGATGGCATGTAGAGAGTTGTTAACCTACAGACCTGCAATATGCTGCTGTCACTGCTCATATGCAACAGCGCGCTTGAGAAGTGGCCTTCCAGACGTTCAACTTTGCAGAGTCTGAAACTGGTATCAGTATCGCACCAAGCTGTTGGTGTAACAGATGTGAATGACAGTCTGATGCAACAAGCAACTGGAGATTCAAATCCAAAACCACAGATTTGACTACAGTCTTCAAAGTTTAGGGGAGTTACAGATCTGAATCCAAACTTCACAGCTGTGGCCAGCTATAAAACAAATTTATCTATATAATGGGTTGAATCCAAACTACATTTGAATATCCTTCATCTCTGGGAAAGTTTGGAGACACACACATCTGGCTGGAAACTTTTAAGCATCATGTCGTCTTCGCTAATAGTATCTTTTTTTAAAAAAAGTTAAAAAAAAAAAGAGAAAAAAGAACAGAATGTTAAAGACTTAAGACCTTAAGATGGCAGAGATTCAACCTTAGATTGTTTTAAGTAGTTCAGCCTTTAACTTACCAAAGGCCTTCATTCTACCCAACAATTCCTAAGTTCAAGGTATCATGGATCACTTCACTCCTTAATGTAACAATTCTGTCCTCTGCTGAATGCAAGGATGTGATACCAGATAGAACATTTTCAGACATTGCGATGGTACATTTGGCCGTCTAAAGGTTCCATGCTCATAAACCAACCTTCATTTGCCTTCTCTTGATTTAAATATCATTTCCAAAGCTACCCTCTTTCCACAAAAAAATAAAATCCCTATGGGCCTGAAACATTCAATACTACAGCCCCCAGACACTCGGTCCCCTTCCCCTCCCAAAATGTTCAGGAAATTAATATACCCTTTTCAGTTATAGCAAAGTGAAGTAAATGCCTGCTGAAATTAATTGCTTTTATATTCATTGTAAGAAGCTATTTAATTACCACCACGAGGGTGACTGGATTGCATGGGCTTGGCACATAACTAGTTCTCCCTGAGAACTGGTCTTTTAACAAGGCTTTGGGGTCTGTTTAACACTTGTGAAGCTACACTTCTGTGTAGGATTACTAGAACCACATAAATGGCATTTGCTTGCACATCTTTGTGTTGGCACTGACAACGCCCTGCCTGAGGGGCAGGTAATCTGTAGTGCACACTGTGTCAACAAGGCATTTGTCATACCCAAACAGCAATCTGCTTGTCGATATATCAAAGGGGCTTTGCAGATGTCTCTGGAAACCTTAGTCTCCATATTGCACTTCAAAGAACACAAAGACTATCCGGGAACATTTCCCTGAATTGGGACCCATTTTCCTGGTTTTCTGGTTTCTGCCATCTTACATTTAAATATGGCATCTGGTTTTCTTCTTACTGAGAATCATATACCGAATATAGTAACCAGGAAAGGGTGGGGAGGTGTTTTCCTTTGGGTTAGTGAAAAATATTGCCTGAGGAATGGAAACACTGCTTTGATTGTGATACAGCCTCTATTTTTATTACTTTTCTCTGTAAAATACAATAAAAACATTGTGGGAAATATATAGTCAATTATCTGCAGTGGAAGGGAATACACCATCCATCGGCAAGGCTTCCGGCGGAAGGAGCACTGAGTTCCAGCCTTGTCTTATCTTTCAGCGTGAGACAGACTGTGGCTCAAAAACTGCAGGAGCAGAAATTTAAAAACAAAATATGAGCATGTGAAATGCAAAAATCCAGTTATCCACCTGAAAAACATTGAGAAGAACCAGAATGTCCCCATGTGACTACAGCTGCTGCGTGGTAAACCACTTGGCAACAGAAAGGGATGGCTTTGGGTCTGAAAATATGGTATCCATAAAGGGACAACATTACCACTGGCCACAGTGGAGTCCAGGTTTCCTCCGAAATTTACTCTTGACTCTGTATTACAGCATCCAAATAAAACCCAGTGGTGTGCAAATGAACATAAAGGCACAGCATAGTCAAAGTGGCTATAGCCATGTTCACTGCAAAGCCCAGCTTTTGGGCAGCACAAGTCTTTTCACATCATGTTTTATATTTCTTGACTAGCTTTTGATGTCAGTCCTTGTTTTAGTCTAACAACTCCTATCAGAGGTGCGCTGTGATATATTTGGATAGAACTACACATTGTGGGTGCCATCACAGTACTTGTGACATTTCGTTAAGTGCATGGTGGGATTGCAGGGTCCGTTTCTGCCACCTCCATTTCTCCTGCCATTCCTTGCCACAGAATGGGAGCTCAAGCATATGTCCTGAAATTGGGCATTACCTCCAATGTTCAGAAAGGCCACAAAGGCAAAAATCTGAAAATGGATCTAGCTTCTGGAGGTTTAATGTTTATTCTGACAGAGTTAAAGATGTGAGATATTAACTATTTAAGGGTCACAAACCTCTGAACATTAGGTGACAGGCAAATATATTTCAGGAGAGTATTTCAATTTGTATTTTCCTGATAGCAGTACTGATCTTTTGACTTACTGATGCTTCTTAAAAATGTTTACTTTACAGACTTCAAATTCTAAAATTGATATAAATACCATGGCTGACATTTAGTATGGTTATTTACTTCACTGTGGGTAGTGAGTCTTTGCTGTAGAAGTATACTTAATGGTAAATAACTAACAGCAGAGCAAGTAGTGACCTCTTCCCATGCGAACCTGTCCAGTGCTTTTGCATGCAGAGAGCCTAAAGGAGGGCACCAGCGGTAGAAGTGATGGTATTTCAAGGCACAAGCTTTTACCCAGCCTGCAGCAGGTTAAGTTTGGCAAGGAAAGACCTAGAAAGTTCCTGTACAAAGCTTCAATATTAGCCTTACCAGATGAAGAGGATTCAGATTTAATAGAAAAATAGATGAAACTATCATTATTTGAGGGCTGTATCTTTCTCCACATTCATGAGATTCAGATTCTCATTTGCTGGAACCACTGTGAGGACTCCAGGCACCAAATTCTCTAAGACAGTTTTATGGCCGATTAAACACTGCTTTGCATGAATAAGTGGTGACTGCATAGAACTTCTGCTTTTTTTGGGTAACAAACACCTTTTCAGAGCATGAATTTAACAGCAATGACAAAAAGCATTTAAAACAAGTTGAATTCTCTAGAAATGTTATTTCCTAATGAAGCAAGTCATCACCTCTTATAAGACTGTGTCATCCTGGCACATAAGAATTTTGAATTAACTGAGTAACTGAGGAATTTGGTGGAACATAAGGCGGAACATGAATTTTCCTGTAGTTTTGCACATATTAAATTAACATATCAAATTTGTGTTAAATAAAAGGCAGAATATTGAATCTGAGGATCACATTAACGAACAGCTCAGCTGACAAGTCAATATATTTTGTCAGCTGAAGCGCAGAGTCAGCTCTCAAAGACCATTAGCTCATCGTGATAAATAGCACTTATTGATACAAAAACTTGGGACTTTGAAGTAAATTTAAACATTAATGTCATGAAAGTTTGACAGCGTATTCAGAAGAGTGCAACAAAATAGTAATTTCGTATGTGAAGCTGGTTCATGACTTCCACAAGTAGCTACTCTTCAGCATTTCTAAACTCTTCTCTACGCAAACTTGTTAGATATATTTACAGGAAACATATACCCACAGAATCTCTGAGCTACTTCTGACAATGATTTAAGTTCCTTCTGTTGAACTGCTCATGGTACAGACTTGCTAGCATTAATGCCAACACTGTCCATGATTTTCAAGTTTTTCCTGTTGTCCTCGTTGAAGCAGAAATGAGCCCTCTCAAGAGTATGATTATGCTTTTCCAAAAAAGGCTCTTCTCTTATTAAAACCAGAAGCTTTCATTCTCTCTTGAGGCCTGATATTTATGATCAAGCATTTAATGCCTACTTCTCTTGCCCTAACTCTGGTCATTTGCAACAATGCTGGTGTAAGTGACTATGAAAGCGTCGTCTCTAAAGTGAACAGATTTTCAGGCTCTGTGCCCTACATCACATGGAATCATTTACTGCAGTACAATAGGAAATAAGACCACTATGCATAACAGTATTTTGGAGGGGAGAAATGTTGCTCACTGTTGAGTTACAGTATACCCAGCTGATTCACAACCCAGGTTGTGAATTGTGCCTTTAGGAATAGATGGATTTTTTGCATTTAGAAGCAGTAGCACAGAGAGGGAACGACCAAAGTAAGAGCATGGAGAGAAAATATGGAGGGTAGCTCAAGCACCTGGTCACATGGAAGTGCTGACTTCCCGGATCTGGTTGATACAGGGCAGCAACTGGTCTTTGCAGCTGGGATAAACTGGGCTATGAGCAATCAGCAAAGCTCCATCACTGGCTAATGAGTAGCAAGCTGCTCCATCCCCCCTTCCCATATAAAAAACTCAGGACTCTGCTATCAGCCTCAGCATCTCCTTGTACTCAACATCTGACATGACCTTTGCGTACAAACAACACAGAAGCTCAACAGCATATGGTTAAACTGAACCACGTAAGAATTGTGGATTAGTGGGATCACTGCAGCTCGTCGTGTCTGAGTTTCAGAGCTTACCTTAGAGTCACTTCCTTTGGTCTTGGTGAAGTTGTAGAGAAAAGAAAAAAGGCTCAAGTCCCTCAGTTTTCCAAATGTAGTAAAAAGTGTCTGAATACACACTTTAATATATTTTCTGTGGCATTTTGTAAAATACAGATATATAATTATAGATATAATGCATATATAGCATTTACTATATTGATAAAAAGCTAGTCTTTTCACAATGACACACCAGTTAAGTATTTACAATATGATTCAAATTTTAAGGAACAAATTTTTCAAACAATATTGTGTGGTTATATGATAAGAATATTTGAGGAAAAATAAGAGACCAGTTCTAAAAAAATCCCAGATGATAAAGTACATACTGTTGCCAGGAGTACCTCCATGAACATCCATGCACAACCCTTTTTTTCCCCTTGCAGGAACACGTATGATTTAGCTCTTCCACATTTCTACCTAGTCATATCCCTTAGGATGACATGGAAAATTATCCTTTTTCAAGTAAAGATTAACTGTACTATTCTTCCCATTTGAAGATTTGTCCAACTGCAACATTTCAAAGTTTTGGCTAGAGCACACACATTTCTTGTTAATTTAAACCAATAGAGCTATGACAATTCACATAACTAAAATGTTGCTCATCTTCTACACATCTTAGAACCATTCCACAGATCTTGAGTGTGAGGTTTTTGCATAGTGTTTTTAGCATTGCATGGTTTTGCTAGAAGGTCTGCCTCAAAAGACACTGCAATGCCAAAACTAGCGACGGACCTCTTTGTTACCCTCATACATACACACTACCCAGGCATTCATCTGCAACATACTGCCCACAGTACAGTAGATGTAAAGATGATCTCCATCTTCAATGTACTGTCACCCTCTCCTGTGAGGCAGAGAAGTGCTATTACCACATTTTACAAAAGAAAAAAGTTAGATTCAGAGAGGCTGAGTGAATTGCCCAAGGTTACTTGGGAAGTTTGAGACAGCAAAGAAGCAAACCCACATCTCCTCAATTGCATTCTCCTGTCTTTCCAGCTTTGAATGAGAACTTCCTACTTGTCTTCTTTAACATAAACAAAAATGTAACTAATAGAAATAAACCCTTCTCCTGGCACAGGCTTAAAGACCGCTACGGTTTCTCTGTTGTTCCCAAATACTAAGAGAAGACAGCATGAGGACTGTTTCTGCATTCATTATCTCCATCCCAGTGAAGAAATATTAGCTGTAACGAGTCTTTATGGACATGGGAGTGGTTAAGACCACTGTTTGCCAGAAAAGACATAGGAACTCTTGAGAAACACAATCCACCTTCACAAAAAAAAAAACCTAACAGAGAAAAACATAAAATATGAAAGACCTTATTCCCCTTCAATACTGGCCTGGGAAGCATTTTCAGCTACATTTTTACCCACTTTATCATGCCTTTACATCACCTGCACAATATAAAGGAGACTTATCACACTGCTGAAGACGACCTGTTCTCTCAAGCATTAAAATCTGTCCCACAACCTCCATCGTTCCACTCTGACAGGAGGGCAGCTGAGAGGCAGCTTCTGCAGCAGGATGATGCACACCAGGACTGCGCAGGTGCAGATGAGGGCAGAAATTTCACCATGACAAGTGTCTCCCCATGTCCTTGTCACTCTATAGGAGCAGGTCATGATCTCTGTTCTCACAAGCGCCATTGGGAAGGGAACCTTTCCAATTCCAAGGCAAAAACTGACTATGAAACAGAACAGCATGAAGGCAGCTACAACAAAGTTCTGCTTCCAGAAAACACTTGTGGGCAAACAAGATCATCTGCCTAATTGATGCAGGCGATGTATTTATGAGATACTGAAGATGAAGGACTTTTTGCCCTTATTAAAAAAAAAAAACAAAACCAAAAAACAACAAAACCAAACACAACACACACAGAGGTGGGTAAAACCAATAATGGAATTTCTCATCCTGCTTGCCTTTTCCCTCCCTCTCCCTAAATCAGACCTGCATTTTCCTTTAAAAAAAGTAAAAATACAAATATAAAGATACATTAGATTATCCTACTGTCCAGTAAACGTCTTATAGGCAATATTTATGCAGGAAAAATACATCAAGCCCTTCCTTTGACAAAAATTAAGCACCCCAAAGTTCATTCTGTACTAAGGAATGCCTCTTCTTCTGCTGTTGGTTTAAATTACTCCATTCGCCACTCCAACTGCATTCAAATAGTGATTCGAATATGCATTATTTATCTTCAAATATCTAATCGTAACTGTAGACTAATGCTGAAAAAAAAATCCTAGCAAGAATGCTGTGCCATTGAAAAGCTGAAAACAGTGTTTCAAGAGAAGGCAAGCTAATCTTTCTGTTTACTTTGTAAATAATCCATTAGCTAAACTTCTATTTTAGGCTGGATGCTTGATGCTTAACACTTAAAAGTCCAAATACCCTTCATAACCCTTGTAACACAGAAGAAACCTGTAAAATGCCTTTGGTGCATCAGCTTATCATTGTATCAATGTTTTAAAAGAAACTCACTAGTACTCTAGGAAGTGTAAGTGGGCTTGTTTGTGTTGTTTTAATACTCCAAGTGTCATTTCATTCTTTAAAGGGGTTAGAACAGAGGAGGGGGAAAGGGGAGGAAGTCTTACTTAATTTGTTGCATATGTCCCAATGTGTTATACAACTAAGTGTATTATACCAGAAAACTAAAGCAGTCTATGCGGCAGCAAACTCTGTGTAACTCAAAATAGGAGAATAATCTGGCCACAAGCAAGTAAAAAAATTCAGTGAAACTTCCTTTCATATTATATATACACACACACTTTACAAGCTACACCGAGTGTCCTTTCATATTCCGAAAGAAATACATTGTAGACACCAAACATACTGTACTTTTACTTAAAGGCTTCATCAAACCATATGTGCAGACACTTGAGAAGACGAGAGTGTTAAGCTTCCTAGGGTCCTAGAGTCAAAGAAATTCTGCTGCCCCCCACTGCTAAGTAAGTGCACTCCTTCCACGGGGGGCAACATCTGCCGATCCGTCATGGTTCCACTTGGCGAGGACCCCAAGAAACTTCCTTGGGAAGAAACGATTTTCTCAGGACTGGCAGCCAGTTTAGGGGATGTAGAAAAGTTATATCCATAGAGTGCACAGGGACTGTGCAGTCTAAACGTGTTGTAGGAGCCTTGGTGGGTTTGATTAGTGGTAAAGGCATTGCTGGATGGGGATGGCATGATGTACTGGAGCTGTGGAGACATCCCTGAAATCTGCATAGATAAGCCAGTCTGCGGGCAGCTGAATGCATCCCCGTCATTGCCACTCATAGACATATTCACAGTTGTGCTACTCGACACACCAACATAGGAGGGAGTCCTCGGGGGTGCAAACGTCTCACTGGTTTGGTTTGTGAGCCTGTTGTAAGTTTCAGCCAAAGAAGTGCTGTATCTGTTCAGGGTCAAGCCTGAGCGGGCACAAGCTGTGTAGTCAGCCGGAGCAAGGCTACAGAGCTGGCTAGTGTTGGGACTGAGGTGGAAGGCTGGAGATGAGCAAGGGGAACCCGGTAAAAGGTGAGGGTGGGTAGATGGCACTCCACTGCCAGATCCCTGGAGTAAAGTAGAGGAACCTGCATTTCCTGGAAGAGAATGTTACAGTGTAAGAAGCGTGTTGGGAAAGGTTCACTTCCCAGGTGACAGATCAAGACCTTTGCCTTTTATAACAACCCTTGACATGAAACACGACTCACATTCAATCAAAAAATATTGTACACACATGGAGGGGTGAGAGGAGATGGGGTGCATGGCACATGCATATTTTTAAAGAAACAACCTGGCCAAGAAAGAGAACAGAAATTACACTTTTGCAACCATCGCTCGATACTAACAGCTCCTGCCCAAAATATTAATTACTCTTTGACATTGGAAGGAAATAGTATGGCAATTAAGATGTAGCCAAGTGAGTACCACACTTCAAGATGAAGAATTTTTGTGTTGTTTATGGCCTTGCTACACCCTGGAGTGCATTTCAGGCACTATCACTGTCAGAGCACCAGCGAAGGAACACGCTGCTTAGCTCAACCTCCCACAGTTCAACAGCTTCAGGAAAGTTCACAACTTCAGAGCAGAACTTCAGAACAAAAAGCTTCTGACTTCAAATGAAAAATACTTGAGAACAAAACTTCAGAGCAACTTTAGGAAAAGCGTAGGCTGAGGACTGTGCAGAGCTGCTTCATTTCTTGAGCAGGTAGGTGGAGGTTTAGCTTTGCAGCAAGCTGTTCGCAAACCGTTCATTTACTAATATCAGAACTTTGTATCAGATGATACCATGACAAATACCAGTGCTGAATGCTCCTGAAAACACATTGCTTGCTACAGGTGAAGCCTTTTCTCAGGACTGAAAGTTTCCCAACTGCAAGAAACACTTCCTTTTCTTAGAAGATTTTATCTACCAAAAAAAACGAGCTCAGAAAACTAATTTGGGCCTTTCACAGTCTCCAAGGCAGAAGGCACTTAACAAGGAAGACTCTCCAGTTTGTGAACCACATTAACAATCAGACAGCTTGATGCTGCAGAGATACACACTGTTAGCACGTTTTCATGATACGTGAGCTAGTAAAAAGAAAAACAGTACTTATTATTCTCCTGATCTATGTCAACACCATCTTCAGATGGTCACTTCCAGCATTAAACAGGACAAATTTCTAAGGGGGTCTTTCAGCAATTCTCTAAAGCACCCTACTGTCCAAGGTATAGGTAATTAAACATTTTGCAAGGATCCTATTTCCCATCCTCTGAACATCAACAGCAACTTCAACAAGCTCCCTAACATCAGGCAACAGCACAAATGGAAGCAGGAAGTTCATGGCAGCAGTTGCCCTACCCTCAGACAGTGCAGCTACGTACAAATAGGGCAATACAGCTGGTCTGTCTCCTAGGTGGATTAACTTCACAGTGAGTTGCTTTTCAGTCTAACAAGCTATTCAGGTCTGATGCAGACTTCTCATTACAGGCCTTTTTTTGAGGATTGTCTCACTCTGATGCTCCGTTCGTCTTGGCACAAAAACTTCCTTGTAACTGCCCACATCAAGCACTGATGCTCAAGATTTCTCAAAGGAGTAGGCTAAGGAGAAGTTGACAACAGTGATTTCTGTGTATTATCTTATTTTCTGGATTTTTGTTCTGAAGATGTTTACTGACTTTGCAATACACTATTATCAAGAAAGCAGGTAAGATGGTTGTAAATCTGGTGACAGGAAACGTGAAGAACCAGGAATGTCTGATTTAGCTGGGAAAAGGCAGAAAGGTTTTCTATATGCACTGGGGTACTCTGGCAATAAAGGATTTCAGAAAAGAGGTCAGACATTCCCCTCTCTGTCCAAACAGGCCATTTAAATATCTCTCTCCTTCACAGCACTACCTGTATGATGGGGAAAGTGGAAACCAAGAGGTTACAAACTGGGGAGCGTTAAAAAGCAAAATGGAGAGGAGGTCTATTTTTAAAAGCTCTAGGATGCAGCTAAAGTTTGCTTGGACTTTACCAAACAATTTTTAGGTCTTTAAGAATCAAGAAGGCTTTCCAAGAAAGAAACCCAATTAAGCTTGCTACTATTTACTTATTACTTAAGAGGACATTTTTTCTCTCATTCTGTTTTCCTTTTCTCTTAAACACACAAGTAACTCCTACATTGGAGTCTGGATGTGTAAAACAGAAGTAATCTATAAATCATCTTTACTTTGTGTATCTAGCCACAGCATAACATTACAGAATTGGTTATTCCATCCTCAAATAACTGGTGTTCTCCTCTACAGGTGATCTGATTTATCTTTAAAACCTAGTATTTTTATTGCCTCAGCGGTTAAGTTAGCATTAGTTTTGTACCTTAAAATAACTCACGAGAGGTGATAGTCTGCTCTGGGGTTCGCTGGCTGCTTTTTCACTTACCCAGACTTTTGTAAAGCATAATGGGCAAAGCTTTATCTTAATGCATTTTTGTTTTGAAAGAATATGAAGATGACAGTTACCTTGCTTGGGTATCCCAGGTATATCTTCAAAGGTCAGTGTTCTCAGTGAAGGTCTCCAGAAGGCATAAGACTCTACCAAAGCTTCCAGTCCCATTCTGTTTAGAACAAGAACATCACGGCATCATGAAAACAAACTGTATTACATCAGGTGTCCCTGGATACTTTACCTCAGAAACACTGGTAACATTTCAGGATTATTTTGAAGTTTATTTTGATTTTTAGAAAAGAGCTTTACGTTCTTATCCATGAGATCACTGTGATCTGCAGCCACCAGGCTGGCAGCAGGCAAAGAGTTTTCCAATTGCCCTAGTCTGGCTCTCTATTTCAACAGTTTTTACCTTTTTGGGAGGGTTTTTTGAGCAGGGAGAGTTGGCTAAAATGATGTTCGATGTTTTCCTAGTATGACATTTCCTTAAGAGCAACTGCTCTAACTGCCAGAGGGATGATCTCCTTTTTCTGCCTGGAACAAATGTGATCCACTGACAACTTCTATTAAAACAGGATTCTCAGTCATTACCAATGAGTGGGAAAATCACACAACATGAGCAAGGCATGGGTGTACAGCTCTTTTGCTTCTAAAATGTATAAAGCAATGTTGTGTCTTGGTTACTCTGTGCCTTTAGAAACTAAAAATCTTCTGTCATTTTCTTTTAAAAGCATTGTGAAAAAACAGAAATAACTGGGGAGATGATCATGGCAGACAGTATTTAGAAGAATTTCTATTTCCTGAAGGTAAAGGCTCATTTGTTTTCTGACATAATTTTATGAATAATGCACCTCAGAGGTATAATTTTGCTGTTATTTTTGGCTGCTGGGTCCCAAAGGCTTGTTAAGTGTCAGCATCAGGCACACACCAAATACAAGTGCTTCCCTTCGAGCAGCAGCACTCTGTAAACTCGAATTATGCAAATAGCCCAATCTGAAACTACCAATGTGTTCTTCTGATACCACTTCTTTCCCAATGCATCACAAATGTATGTCAGGAAACATTTATAAAGTATTTATTAGCTGAACCTGGACTAAAAAGATAGCCTTCATTTTCTGCAGTAATGGTGAATTTTCATTTCTAGTTAAAGTGGAGATAAAAGCTACCTCCTGGAGGAGTGTAGCCAAGGCGATAATTTATACAAGATGCCTTCGAACAATTTCCACATTTTATCACCACCCTAATTTATGCTATCAAATGGCCAAGTTTATTTAAGAAAACAGTTATGTTTTTCCTGAAGTATTTAAAGGGAAAAATTCTGGTCCTTTCCCGAGTAAAAGTTTTTATAGGGTCAAACTTAAGGCCTTGACTGAAGAATGAAACTATTCTCAGCACATAAATTCTGTTGCACTTTGCAAATGCACAGGGAATGCTTTTAAAAGGTGAAGCTACTGATTTCTGTAAAATAGCCTGTGGGACTGAACAGAAATGATCTGAAAGATCATTTAAGATCATTTAAGATGAATTAAACAGAACTAGTGCATGCCGCAGTGCAGAGTAAGGTATCTGCCATAATTAAAACAACGTTAAAAAGTCAGATATAATGGTATCACAGTTATTCCAGTTTTGTTGCAGACTGAAATGCCTCGGTAGTAAATACACCAGCTAGAACAACGAAGAAAACAGAATCTTAACGTTTAATTTCAATATTTTGTAATAGAATAAAATAATAATCAACTGAGTAAAACCAGTAATTTAAATTTAAAAATGAATTCTTCTCAACAATTAAAACTCCTAGTTGCATTCCCAAACACGTGTATTCAGTATCACAGAGACTATCAAAGAAAACAGCAATAGTGGCTGTAGTAAACCAATGCCAATTTGCAATGGACAAGAGTTTGCAGTCATTTCCGTAACCAGTGTGTCTGTAATATATTTCAGAACTGGCTTTAGATGAGGTCTTAATGCTTTTAGTGTAACAGACGCTGGCCCTTCCTACAGGACTGGATGCCTAATCCATTGTCTTTCAATTAAAATATCCTGCTTTTTTTCTAGTGCCCAAACCAAACTTATTCCTAGCAGATAAACAAAAAACCCTCTCTGGACATCCTTGCTAGAAGACAAAATCTTAGAGAGCAGCAAATGCAGAGTGCAAGCTGAAAAGATACTTACAGTGAATTCCTGTAAATCTTTATAACTACCCTACCCCTTCTATAACTGTTCATTTTCTGAAAAACTACTCTCATTTGCTGTCCAGTCTCAGCATTTATATAGCTCGGGTAGAAGCACAAAACAAGCTTTAATGCTGCAGTCTCTGCTAAAAGAGAAGATCATTAAAGCAGCTACCAAAAGATACTCTCTGAGCATTCCTACCAGCACACAGTCTGCTCCTTTTTCTGCAAGGCTAGGTCATAAATATAGCAGCTGTAGACACCAAACATGATGTGGTCACTGGAACTGATGTATAATATGTACCACAATTAAATGCTGCTTTTTTTAGCCAAAATGATTTAACATACAATTCATAACAAGCTTAAGTATTTTGCATTAAACAGTCTTTGGATAAAATACCTCATCAGTGCTGCCAGCAGGGACTAGACCCAAGTCTCCACTTTGCACTACTCAGATTCCCCATTGCTATTTTGAAAGATTCATGGATCAAGACAGACCAAGCAATTAATCAATCCAACTACAACAGAAGAGGTGGAAACCAGGCTTGTTTGAAGGTCATCTACAGCCTAGTAGGAAAGGCATTCACCTAGGAAGTGGATTTAAAACTCCTTAGGCTAAGGAGGTACTTGAACACAGATGCCCCAGCTTCTAGGCGAGGGTAGTGAACATAAGGTTACTGCATGAGGGGACTTGGTTTCTCCCCCTTGAAAAGAAAACAAACCATTCATTCATATTAAATGCCACTTACATGCAAAACAACCTGGGCTTATAGTTTGACATTGGTATCTCCAGTTTCTCTCTCCAGCCAAGAGAAAGATGAGATTTCAGAAGCAGCCTGAAATCACAGACCTGAGCATGCATTAATTCCATTTACAGCCTTCATGGCATGCTGCCGCTACCACCGAAACACATGAGTCAAGCCCAGTGCCAACCCCTTCTTGGCGCAGATGGTCAGAGGAGTAGGAGCAGGAATCCACCACAAAGAACATTACCAGGAAGCCTAACTTCCTCAGAGTCTGAGTCCTCAGACTGTTATGTCTGTAAACACAGGCATTCCCTCAACCAGCCTTCACAAACCAACTCTGTCAGCAGTAACAAGCCCACCTCCTTCCCCAACACCTACCTATTACGTCCCGAATCTCTAAAGCCTTTGGCAAATGGATTCCTATCAATCTTCAGACGAGTTATCTGTGAATATGATTAGAGACATTATTACGTGCAAATTCAGCTACATAATACACAAAATTACTCTCCTGACAGAATTAAGCTGACAGTGCAGTAGAAACACCTTGACATTTGCATGGTTTAAGATGATTGTCCCGAAAAACAGCAGAAAAAGGGCCAGCCCTCCCATCATTATTTCTGCAAATCCCCAGAGAAACTAAATAGGTATTTAATGCTATCAAATGGCAGTTTGGAATTCTCAAGAAAAATCTTCTGGCAAATGTCATTCTTCATATAAGAGAGTACACTGCCTAACTGCAATAAAGTTATATTAAATTTCATTTCTGTACTGGTCAAGAAGGAAATCTGAAAGAGAGATTATCTCTAGGCTATTATCCTCCACAAAAAAAAAAAAACCAACAAATCAGCAACACCTCCCCCCAACACTTGTAATTTATTTAAATAAATGAGATAGGTGCCAAATAATACTTCAGTATCTACATGGCTCTGTTCTCTTTGTAAAGATAGCACATTTCCTAAAATACAGCTGCAATTACTTCCACAAAATTAGTAAGATGTTACAACACTAAGGTGTGACTATGTATGTTAATACTTAAACAAGAGGTAATAAGGGACAAAGACTGGAGTGATACAACCTGTAGCTTACTTTTGACTTTGAATCTGTGTGGACCCAGGTAAATTGCAGTTAAAAAATATGCTGAATGCAGCTAATGACAATGACTGCAACTTTCTTTAGACCTCAGCTTTTCTGTTAAGGTCCTAGGAGTTTTTAAATCACTGGACTCAGGAACAAAAGAGCTTTAAAGATTCTATCCAGACATGTAGCTACACTTAAAGGCACAAAAAACACCTTTGAAAATTAGACTGTTCTTCACCTTGTGTTTTAATACTGTATTTATAATTGAGACACTATGAACTATGTTTATGTATTAGACTCTGTGATCCCCGCAAATTTTTACAGGCAGCATCTAGCCCAGAGGTCCTGAAGCTATAGCCTCCAGGCACTGCTAAAATACTACTAGTGAAAGCTACTTACAATACAAGAAGTGTTTAGACAATGCTTTTAAATAAGGGTTATAATAAACGGATCCACTTTTCTCTTACCAAGCATCTCTCACTTTTTACCTCTTACTTCCCTGGTCTACTCTGAAAAGCCTGTAAAGCGTTAAGCAGAAAGTCCAAGTTACCTGTTGATTTTGGTATGCTGTGACAGTAGTGAAAACTGTCTCTGGAAAGGAGAAGGCTTTCACCCCTTCTCCTGAAGGGATAGGCTTGATGGGGGACAGATCATCTCCACAGTCTTTTCGGATGACGTGGACACGAGGCTGATATTTATGCATAGAGTGAAGGATAATCTATGTGGTCATTAAAGGAAAAAGATAACATTTATTAGAAAGGGCACCCTGCTGTTTCAGGACTAATAGCTTTTTGGAACAGGTTATGGTATGTGTTTACCATGCCACTTACTGGAAATCAAATGTTTTCTTTAACCTCTGAAGGTTCTTATTACAGTAGTCTAATCCCTGTGCATTTATGCTATTGCCTACCCTAAGCATTTAAAAATTACGACTCAAGAGGTCCAAATTCAGAGACTGGCTCAATTGAAACTGGCTCAAAGGGAAAAAAATCAGGAGTGAAGTCCTGATCCCACTGGAATTAGTAAAGTTTTGTCACTGTTTTCCACTGGAGCCTGGATTAGATATAACAGGATTAACAGCAGCAGCATTTGCTTTTTGTTTTCAGAACCTTCAGGATGTGCTTGGAGCAATTTTTTTCTTGATATCCCAATGAGATATCCTGGAAACATCTCCTGTTTTGAACACAAGCTGAGACTCTTACACTCTGAAGACACACAAACCTGGAGTAATATAATACTGAAATCCAAAACTCTAAAGTGTTAATAACCCTAGATTTATAATACAAACAATGAATATCAATACACAAACTCTTCCCAGCATACAAAAACTCAATTAAGAATAAACTATAAATGAGAAACATATGAATTCACAGTGCATAAAATTATACACAAAAATACCTCTTGGTATTGCTCCCAAATTTTAGATGAGATTTAAAATACAGAACTGTTTCCTCTATTTTACTTCACTTCAGCTAACCACTACTAAAATAGAAGACTTCAAGGAAAAATAATAATTGGAAGCTCCACTATTATTGTTGGAAGGCCTGAGAAATTAGTAACTTGATAAATAAATAATCTATGGCTACTGGCCTCTGGAACCACTAATCAACATTCAGGAGAAGTTTTTTAATTTCCTGCTCCTCGAGTAGCTTCAGAATGTGCATGTACTCAGGCACTCATCAGAGTCCCTGTGCCAGACACTGGAAGTCCATTCATCCAAATGACACAGAGGACATTACATTCATTTGGATAAACTAGAGTTTGGCTAGGTTAATACAGTTGGTCCTGGCCAGATGACATGACCCCAGTTTGGGTAAGCCAAGTTTCTGGATAATCATGGAGTTTATTAGCCTGTAAGTAAGGTTTTGACAATGACATCACAGGCTCCAATTAATTTGCTCAGGGAGTGCCCTAAGGATGTTCTCATATGAAGCCTTTTCCCAGTTTCTGAAATCCTGTACAGAGCAAGATTTTTATCATGCAAATGTGTATTCCCTTTTACAACACTCCTTTCAGTTCTCCGCTGGCAAAGATCTACAAAATGAAAATGCAGAGAGGACAGCACATTCCTGACGCTGTTTCCTGTGAACACCCAGTGATACCAGGGGAGATACTGGTGGAAGAGGAGGAAAAATTATCAAGGAAAGCTCTGTTCCACTGTTCAAACCCACCGCTATTCTGTGCCTTGCCATTTGCCTGGGTGCCACTGAGCATGCCACGTTCTGCTCCCAGACGGATTATGTCACTCCATCAGCTCTGCAGTGCAAACTACCACTTGCCTACACGGCGGACTTAACTGTACACAATGATAACCCGGGCAGCTATAAACAACTCTGCTCATGTATCAGAACAAGTGAAGTCACAGCAGCAGAGACATGAACACCTCCCAGTCCTCGTCTGGGTGGCTATTACAGCTAAACTGATCCTTGTCATCTCCTAAGAGCAACCTGGCTTGCCTCTGTGCTGCACTGGCGTGGCTTCCTGCACTGACACACTGCTAGACGACTAGCAGATCCATACCAAGAATTTTTTGCTTCTTGATGTTGTACCTTGTCTTGTACAATGGGATCTTTGTTAATGATCAGGACTCTGAATTCTAAATAAGTAATACATAACCGTAGAGCCCTGGTGAATTGAAGAGCAACACTATGAAGATAGGACATAAAAGGAGAGGGAGATGCAACACCCTGTCCAAAAACTGTTCAGCTCTATTATTCTAAGCATCACCTAGAGCTATTATGAAGAAAAAGCTAAGGAAAAGGAGATTCTGGCTTTTCATTCTGCAGTGCTTGCATGTTTCACAACACAAATGAGATCGAACAGTTTACCTGCAGAAGTAGCAACTTCCCCCTTTTACCGTTAAAAGCCAACAACAGAAAAGCCCCAACAAGTCCCCACCAAACACCAAACATAAACTGGAATTAGTTTCAACTCACAGCTAAAGAGCCTGCCTCTCTCTACAAATCCCTCACATGATGAGACCAAAACATTTGTTGGGGAAATAAACCTCTCCAGCCAAAAGTAAAATTACACTTTGACCACAGCAGCAGTCAAGACATCATTACCGAATGGAAGACACAGCTAGGCAGCAGAGCAATGCAACATCCTGGCAGAGCAAAGGCAGCCAAAGCACCTGCGGACACACAAAGGTGGGATCGCCTTTGAAGCACAGCTTTTCAGAGATGCAGCTGTGATGAGACCTCAGAGCTCACCATGAGCTTGGGCACTGCCGTGGCGCTACCACCACAGCCAGAACAAGTGAGAGCCCAATACTCTTTCATGGAGGAGATGCCAATCCCCTGGCAGCTCAGCAGTTCATGGACTACACAGTCCCCTCCCCACAACCAGCCTGATCCTCACCTCGACACTGTTTTTGCCCCAAATCCTCCTTCATCCTCCCTTGCAAAGCCCATGCATTCCTGCTTTCTGCAGTTAGGGGAGTGTGTAGGGCTGAGAAGCACAGATTCCCTCTTCATAAAAGACAAAAACTGCAAGTGCAAATGCTGATGTTTCCCAGCTTTTCATTGTGACAAGAACATATAACTAGCCATTGACTGTAAGCAGAGCTCGCTACTTGGAGCCAAGTCTGGGCAGAGTAACAGTCCGCCTCTGCTTCCAGCCTCACCCCACTTTCAAATGGGAAAAAAACCCATACCCAACCACCAAGGAACAATTAACAGGCTAACAGCCTCATTTTCACTAAAAGTTAAAAGATGTTCCACTGCACCAAAAAATACTCAGTTGAAAAGCATGGAAAATAGCATCAAAAATATTGACTTTTCCTCTCTGCTGAAATTCAGATTAAAAACTGCATCAAAACAGAAGAATCAGCCAGCTCTAACCAGCCGGAGGGAAAGACTGCTTTTACAATGCAGCACTTACTCCACAGATGAGAGGGGGATGAGAGACATTCACAGAGAGCACCCAGACCATTCACTTAGTGTCAACTGCAAAATGCAGGTTTACTTTTCCTCACCATCAGAACTCAGATGAAAGAGACAAATGCTACAGTATGTGTCTTAATGCCTTCATAAGCACACAATCTTTCCAAAGCAGGGAAATCACCCTGGGACTTCCTTTTGAGATCAAACACACACAAGGAAAACATATCCTTACAAAATTTGCTTGATCTCCTCAGCCTGCAAGTGGAACCCATGTATCAGAGAGTGTCCTACGTGCAGATGTACTCCAAAATCTCTCCACAGAACAGCTCTCTAAAATAACGTCGTCACAAACTCCCACTCAAAACACTGATGAAAATAGCAGCAGGCAGCAAGGAGCCCGGAAAGCATTCGAGCAGTGAAACAAGTCATCTTAGAGATGGCTGATCCCCTTTCACAAGAAGCTAATCCCAGGGCAATGCAGCGCAAGGGGAGCGGGCTGCCATGGACTACTACCACAGTATAAATACTGCACAGAAATACTACCTTAGCGTCTGTTTGCAAATACTGTCCCTATTCCCATGGACATGGGTCACTTTTCTGACCGATTCTGAAAGTTAGTACTCTGGAATAGAATGACAGAATAGGTAAAAGGGCTCTGGGTTGATCTCATGTGAGCTCCCTACCTCAGCGCCTGTAAGATCAAAACCTAGCCCTGGGGTTTTAACACAAAAACTCTGCAAAACCTTACACATTTGAGGAGCACAGGAAGAATAAAGAAACTGTTTCAACATGGATTAAAGCCTCAGAACCAGACAGCACGGAAAGCACACCCAAAGAACAACTTCTAAAGCCCTTACAGGAGGAGTGATGGCAAAGTGCAGAGACCCCACTGAGGTTTCTCTCAGCCACTTTGCCTAAGAGGGAGAAAAAAACAAAACCAACTTCCTAATAATCTAAAAGATACTCTATCACCCATACAAGGTGGGAGAGTCAGAATACTTGATGTAAAAACTAATATTCGAAGTACAGCCTTGACCCCTTCCCCTTCTAATCCTTCATCCCTCCCCTGGTACCCTCTTGAGAAAAATGGTTCCTTCCTGCTTATGAGAAACAATTGGGGTTTTTTATATTCATCACAAAATATGATTATTCGTTTTCCATTATTGCTAGAGGCATTCAGAGGCTACACAGCTTTTTCAATACAGCATTCCACACTAACATAGCTTTAAAAGAAAAAATGTACCCACTGGAAGAGACACTTTTCTGCTTTCTGCTTTTGCCTTTTCTGGTAATTTTGAATGACATGTTTGCAATTTCCCAGATTTGAGAAATATGAAATTATTTTACAGTCATCCTTCTTTTGTCCTTTTATTTTAATACTTAAATTTCCATTTTAGGGAGGAGGGGCACTGCTGTAGCTCTGAATCAGTTCAATGTGTCTCAAATCACTGTACTAGGGCTTAGCTTCACTAGTTTCCAAATCGAAACACTTAGCTAAAGACCAGAAAATTTATATCCCCCTGTATTATGAATAATGGTGTGCTGTGTACACTACACAGGTTTCGGTTCAGAATAAAAACAAAGCTAAGATCTGGGCTGGAAAAAATACAGTAATACAATTCTCTACATAGCTGAGATTTTATCACAGGGCAGTTTGGGACTGCAAGTGCATGGCTGGACCACAGTAGCCACATACCATCCCTCTGCAACAAGTACAAAAACCAGCTGGCCTGGTCTCTGTTGGAAAAGCAACATTTTACCCGTTTGCATCTGCTTCACTTTTTAAAGCCCTTACAATAGACTCAGGACTCAGAGAAAGCAACTCCCACCCAAGAAGAGTTTGAAATACACAAATGCTGGAGAAACGAAGGGAAGTATGTATGATAACCTTAAGACAAACAGATGCTGCTCCGCAACTGTAATTCTGGAAAGAAGCAGTATAAAATGTCTTTCTTACAAGCCTAAAGAAAAGCACTGCAAACTTAAGGTATGTGAATACCCCCACATTGTTTTTAAGGACAAACACTATAAAATTACGAACAGTGTTACACGAAAGGGAGGCTTCTTATCCCTGTTATCGCATTCACTAGCTCAGTACAGTCTCCTGTACTCCTGCTGCTGTAACATAGAAGTTGTAGCTCCTGCACAATTCGATCAGAGTCTCATGTTAATATCCTCTGCAAACACAAACAGAGAAAAAAAAAAACCATACTTAAACTTGGACTACATATTGACAAAATACATGGCTTAATGACACAGAGTTACAACTGTACTGAAAAATGGATGTAGTATCTTTGTACTCTGTGCCAGGTATGTTTTGTTTCACTCCCTTCCACGAAGGGGAAAGTATCCTCGTTAATAAATCGGGCTATGCTAAGGACAATGGAATCCACATCCTGTCTCAAAACTTGCCTCCAACATCTTAAAACTCTACCACTTGGAGTTTGTTTCTCCTTCTGAAAGTAGGCCAACATTTGCCCTTTATTACAGGATTTTGCAAAATTAAAGACTTCACCCTGACTAAAAACAATTCTCATTTTTTAATTATTTCCTAAGGTGTCGAGTAAAACTATTCTGGGGATTGCTGGAAAGATACTGGCTTACATCTGTCACGTTTCAACAGTTTTGAAGAGAAAAGGAAATATTAACATAACACATTTTGTCACATTAGATAATGTCATAACTAAACAATTTAGAACTTGCAAACAGAACACTCATACTGCATACATCTTCGCCAGTTTTTTCCGAAGTAATGAGCCTCAGCTGTGAAAGGGTCTTGCTTCATAAGGTATGTAATAAATCATTATCAGAGTGAACCCAGCTCCCATGTTGTTCGTTTTTGACTGCAATTATTAACACCTCATGGGATTTCACACAAATGTTTAGGTTAAGAAAATAGTTAAGTGTATTTTTATTCACATGAAGTTATTACACACTACTAATGTTTCTTCTAGCCACTTGTGAATTTAAGCATCCTTTTTGATCGGAGCAGAAGTTGCAAGTAATACATTCGGTGGGAAAACATGAGAGCAATTCTGCCCCTTCGTATTAGGCACTTTACCCTTGTAAATTCTTACTCTGCAGAAGGAGTTCTGTTTTTGAGGGGGAGTAAAACAGCAGGGTCTAATAAGCAGTTAATTATCGGAGCAGAAAGTAAGCAGATTTTAGATCTGGATGGTAAAGTTACAAAACAGCTTTGAAAAGTCAAGCCTACTTCTGGCACTCTGAAGCTGTACGTCAGAGTCAGGGCTGAGGGATGCACCTACATATAATACTGTATACAAGAGAAAGTACTCACATGCCCTTGATCATCCAGCTCATTATTGGTAAGCTTCAGTTTGTCAAAGCTGATCACTTGTCTCATCCACGTCTCCCCGGAGGCAGGTGAATCAGGGTGAATATAAACACGAGGTGGTACCGGGGAGTCAGCGTTACCAGCCACCATCCACTTGGAGCTATGATAAACATACCTATAAAAAGAAAACAAATACCTGTAACCACAAAACTCAAAATAATTTAGCAGACCCATTCAGTATTAATCAATTAGGGCCTATTCATACAGCAAAAACCCAGCAACTAAAAAAAAACATGAAAGGACAATAACAGTTTTGGCTTGTTGGGTTTTTTTTTTTTTTTGTTTCAAGACATTTTGTTCTGGTATCTGCAAAAGTAAGGCTAAAACCCGTGCTCTGATCTGACCTTAGTCTTCTTCTTGAGATCAGGAACAGTCTTAACACTATGAATGATCCACACTGAGCTTTAAGCTGGTGAAGTTCATTGATTGCTACAGCTCTGCTCTGAATAGGCACCAGCAAACAGGGAAGAATCTGATCCTTCATTTATCAACTAAGAGTAGTAATTCCATATTTGGCAGATTTAACATGTTGAGTCTAATAGAAAAGTCTACAAATGAGCTATTGAAGGGAAAGAACATTAAGATTGAAAAAATAATGAAACTATGTCAAACTGTGCTCTCACTAGTTCTGCAAGACTATATTAATTGTCTCAGATAGTACTGCGGAAAGGCTTAAAAATGAAAAAAACACAGCCCATATTTCAATTGATAGGCCAACGCTGACAAAGTAATTTTCTAGTAAAAATAGTGCCTGCTTTAGGTAGAAAACTTATTTTGAAGGCAAATATTCAAATGGACAATTTAAAAAGCACTAATTGAAAACTTCAAGGCATTTTTTTCAAGTACAGTAAAATTTCAGTACTTCAGCTATATTTTTTAATAAAACAAGACTGACTTTACCAGATCATATGTTCATACAATTCAGTTCCTTATTAGAAAAAGACAAACAACATCATTGGAAATGAAAACAAAACGATCAAATACATGCATTACTCCACACAATTTATATCGAGCTGTAAAACTAAGATGTGGAATGGTGGTGAAATTCTCTCCTGGAGACAAATTCACAACCCAAGATCACACAGTCAACTGATGTAACATTTTTCATTTATTTTATACTTGTGGGTTTATACTAAACGCA
>NW_009910730.1:155681-159196 GCF_000696875.1 Nestor notabilis
CCTACAGAAGTAAATAATGTCACAGATACACATAAAATATTTTGAGCTTAAGCCCAACAGTTTAAGCTCAACAGTTTAAGCTTCCAAATATTTACAAGTTCCAATTTTGCTAGAAATCTAGATCTACATGTAATTTTCTTCATTTCCACACAGTTTTGCTATCCACTATGACAGCTGAAGACATGTGACTGCTGTTGTACCTTTCAACTTTAAAGATCTGAAAGACAGTCTGTGAAGACACATGAACAGCCAAAGCTGAAGTTACAGTCAGCAATAAAAAATAAAAAATATTTAAAAAAAAAAAAATCACAGATTGCACAGCAGAGTCAAAATTGGCACCAAGTAAAACACATAAAACATCAATATTTAGTGGGAAGACTAAAGGTGTGGTACTAATCGTGATTAGAGAAGTTTACGTTTGCCAGCAAAGAAAACACTGCCCTTCATACAGCTTGTGCTCAGTTACTTCAGTTATCTGGGCACTACGCATCATAGTAAGCGGACAGTGCAGCTCAGCATGACTGTATTTTAAATCAAATGAGGTTTAAAAACTGATATTCAATATACCTGGTTTTAATCTTTAATGTTAACATTTTTATTCAATTTGGAATAACTACCTCGCTTTTTCTGAGAATTAAGGAATTGCTCAGACCTTCTAGGAATTACACGTTTAGATTACTAAAGAAACACACATGTATGACACAAAGCTAGAAAAGGGCTTCCATTTGAGCTGCACTGCACTGTTCTAAAGAAAAAAGCATTTTTTCTCCATGGTGCAATCCCTTAACTGTATGTATCAGACATTCTCAGCACTGGTATCTGCACCTTGCTGAAATCCACAATATCTAAAATGGTCCTAAGAAATGTCTCATACACCACATGAGAAAAGGACAAAACTGCAGTCAGTGAGGTAAGGACACACAAACACCATCAATCAGAGTTTGCTTAGGAAACAAGGCAGCGTTCCTGCAGAACCAACCCTTAAGTCTAAGTCTGCAATATTCCTAGTTCTGCAGTTAAATCCGCAGCGGTTTCCCCTACATTATACTAAGTATAGGTTTGAAACAATCAAACCAGCAATTCGTGAGAACCTAATCCTGCCTCCGCTAAACTTCTTGGCCAGGCTCCTCCTGGCTTCTATGGAGCATGGGACCGCATCCGCAACGCAAGACCTACAAAATGTCTACAACTCATAGTAATAACTGCTGCAGGCCCTATCCTGCAAACATTTCTACAGGTCCACTGGTTTCAGCAGAGTTGAAAAAGGACTGCCCTTGAAACAGTGAGAATTTCAGCACATAATTCCTACCTTCAAATGTTTGAAGAACAAATACGTTTGTTCCTCAGATTATTCTCCAGACAATAATGCCATTAATTCTTTAAAATGCAGTAATTAGCAGCATCACCCTTTGTGAATCTAAGCAATCAAAATACGTGTGATAACCAGTTTTTAAATTAAATTACATAACCCATTTGAAACATGACCAAGCAAGCTTATATGACATTATATCAGACACAATTCCTATTAATGTTATTAATGCTGTTTAGCACTAGAAAAAATGTGCATTTCCATATTTATTTGTTAACTGGAAATAATTCCCACGGGCATGATGAGGAATAAAATAGGAAAACATTTCCTAAGCGCACCATAACTGCGCTCTCTGAAAGCCAAAACCTGAGCATCCTCCCACAGTACACACACAACATCAGGCAAGCATATAAAGAGCTTTAAAATAAATTTTAGTTGGTTTTGCGTACTTTGCATAATTTTATTTTTTATTTTAATGCCCTGGGATGAAAATAGGAATCTGAAGGAGAGTTAAACACTACCTTTGCTAATTTATATAGTGTTAATGCTGTCTTCCAACAGCCAAGCTCCCTGTGGCTTGCATCATATGTTTTTTGCCTTAAAGTCACTGTACCTGTATCTTTTGTTATCCACTGGCACAATATCCATAGCAATGTAATATTGCTGATGTGGGTCTAAACCTGAGATCTTCACTCTCATTGCGGGAAACATCCGCCTGAACATGGAAAGAGAGAGGTCATTTTTAATATGAAACAGACTGGGGACTGGTTGTTTAGGAAAAGTAACCGCTTCGTGGGATTTTTCTCGTTCTTCCTTTTAGCCTACAGAGTCCTTTTGGACGATTATAGTTACATGGCCATGAAATGGCCTATTCGATATGTCAAAACAGATTTCTAAAGTGCATTTACACGAACAATGCTTCGTATGTTTTGGGATACGCTTTGGGAGTACAGCTATTACCACATCATTTTAACTTTATTGTTAGACAGTAAATCACTTGCGTTTGAGACTTGACTTCAGCAGTATGCTCATTTAAAGCCCGTTTGAGATATTACCTAGAAATCTATTTCTGGAGATGTGCAAACACCGTCTCCACCCAGGCAGACCAATACTTACAGAAATGCAAACTGCCACTGAAGTTTCAACTGGCAGCAGTTCGAGGTGTTATCATTTCTAGAGCAGCAAACGCGAAAGCCAAATCCACGGTGATACAATTCTAGCCCCGCAAGGATGCAGTTATAAAAGGCAGCGTGCCATGCTGCAACCCAACAATATGGTCTTTATTGAGACGGGACTTCCTGTCTGCAACTTACTAAAGGTGAAGTGCAAGAGCTACTCTGTCTTTGAAAGGTATAGTAAAACTTCTTTATTGAAAGCAGAAACGAACCTACGAGGTAATTTCTTAAAAGAAAAAAAAAAGGAAAAAAAAGGAAAAAAAAAACCCCAACCCCACAACAACAACAAACGTTCAAGGTTTAGATTTTCTGCGGGGAAAACGGAGAAGTTAATTGGTGAGGTGGGTTTAACATCAAAATGTGCTTCTTAGCTGACGTTTGGCACGGCTTTTTTCAGGAAAGTTCATTCCTGAAGCTAAAAAAAAACCCAAGAAATGTCCTAGTGATAAGCTGACTGCAAGCTAATGAAAGGTGTTTCTCTGTATTTTATAAATCTTGAAAACCATTCCAGTTTATTATTTTCTGCTGCTCTAAAAAAATAAAATGAAATTACATATACATGTATACAAAAATTAAAAGACATTACTGGAAAGAAAACCCCTGTCTCCGTTATTTCTAAACAAAGAGGGGGGCAAACCCGACTGCGGGTAACTAGTTCTCGCTGTTATTTCAGTGCACCTGTAAGATAAAACAGAAATTCCCCGACTGGATTCTCATAAGACAAATGTTGCTTTGTGCTGTTTAAGACTGCGTTTCAATCATTAATGAAGCCTCTCTGAGAACGCAGAGGGCAGCATATGGATTCAATAAAATATGTTTTTGTAATTTCTAATAAGTTCAGATACTTTTATGCTGCCCAGGTTTTTACCATGTGTATCCACTGGGAAGGGGGAAAGTTTCCCCTCAAGAGGACGCGGCGCTCCCAGAGCTCACCCTAACGAACAGGAAACCCGGAACGCCGAATGCCCCCGGTGCCCGTCTAACATTGCCCCCTCCTAAATCTGGAGGATGATCCCGGTTTCTGCCCGCTT
>NW_009910731.1:0-315 GCF_000696875.1 Nestor notabilis
CCCTTGGGAGTTGCTAAAGAAACAAGCTAGTTTTGTTATGAAAACTATATCGCTTGGCTTGGAAGTGAGTGAAATTGTCTAGTAAAAATAGCATGTTTCTGCAGTGGCACATGGTTAATGGGGAGATGCCCCACGGTTTAGTGCAATGGCCAGTGTTGTTTGAACAAATTTGTTTATGCTGCTGAGCAATGGGATGACAATATCTGTAGCAGACATTTATTTGGATTAGAATCATAGAATCATAGAATCATAGAATCATAGAATCATAGAATCATAGAATAGTTAGGGTTGGAAAGGACCTTAAGATCATCTAGT
>NW_009910731.1:608-15859 GCF_000696875.1 Nestor notabilis
GGCTGAACAGCCCCAACTTTCTCAGCCTGTCTTCATACAGGAGGTGCTCCAGTCCTCTTATCATCCTCGTGGCCCTCCTCTGGACTTGCTCCAACAGCTCCATGTCCTTTTTATGTTGAGGACACCAGAACTGGACACAATACTCCAAGTGAGGTCTCACGAGAGCAGAGTAGAGGGGCAGGATCACCTCCTTTGACCTGCTGGTCATGCTTCTTTTGATACAGCCCAGGATACGGTTGGCTTTCTGGGCTGCAAGCGCACACTGCCTGCTCATGTCGAGTTTGCCATTAGTTACCATCAGGAAAGACTATGAAAAACTAGGTAAGTGTGAGGTACAGACTAATTGAGGAAGCTGAGGTAAACCACACCGGAGGAATCAGAGAACTCTTACACCCTGCTTATTCCATTATCCTAAAAGAGGAAGAAACCTAAGTGGGAGGCAGTTAAAAACAGTTCCATTGAAGTGTAACCGAAATGTCTGAGGAGGCAGATGCTGAGGGCAATAAGATGCAGAGGACTAAGTGCCTTCTGTTGGCTTTGTGGATTACACCGTGCCACCAGAAGAACTGGCAGATATTGCACAAAGGGTTTGCAGCCTGGAAACCTATGCTCAGTGTAAGTAATTATGCCCTATTCGTAAAAGAAGTCCACAGGATTGGTTTGGTTTTTTTGATAGCGAAAGAAGTATCCATCTTTCTAGGCAGTAGCCTCGTTGAATACCAGGTACTTAAAGGCAATTGAAGAGCCTGTAGTCTGGTTCCCTCCTTTTTTTCCCAGAAGCCAAAGCTTTTGAAAGACAAGCATGTATTTCCCTCTGTTATGGATTCTTCCACATCCTTTTCATGTGCCTGGCCCAGGATGGGACTTGTGCTGAAGCAAGCATCTAGTAACAGCAAGTAATTTTTTTCTGAGGAGCCTATTTGAGGGAGCATTGCTGGGGAGTCTTTGAAAGACTCAACATCTGCAAAATAGTATTTCTTTGCCTCCTGTTTCTGCTTGTCTCTTCCATGTAGCTAATGATTCTTATTAGTTTGAGTGTTTGCTTTTTGTGATTGGTCTGCTACTTTTAAACTCTTACAGTGCCTGTTTTTGTATGACTCATCCTTCTCGAATATCATGAGAGGTAAATAGCATGGTATTTGTGCAGGCATCTGCACTCCTCATCTTTAGTTTAAGTTTGGACAGGCTGCTTCTATCTTCAAGACCAAGGAGAAAGTTTTCTTTCTTTTTTTGTGTGACAGGACAAACTGTTTCAAGAAGCAATTGACACAAAGGTATTACCAAGAATCTAATAGAAAACACTGTGGGGAGCTGAAGAAACGTAACTGAGAGACTAATCTGGTTTTCAGGAGCATTATTATTACTGGTGAGGAGGAAACGAGTGTGGCCTGTCCATCCATCCTATTTGAATTTGTCAGGGCTGGCAGGTAGAAAGCTGTAGTTTTTCTCTAAGACTGAACACAGTGTTATGGCCATCACTTGAAGGTGAAATTTAGGTGTTCACATTGTTACTTTTACACATTTACTTCTTCAAATAGGTGTTCACTTCAGCTTTAATTTTGTATGTTGGCATTTGAAGAAAAGCAAGCTTCCTTCATGCCTGCCTTCTTTTATTCCTTTTCTTCTTCGATTTGTGCAATACAGAATCACCATCCCTGACAACGACAGATAAATTTCAATTTCTGGGTTGAACAGGTAGTGTCTCAAGTGTTTTATTCATGGGCACCATATGCAAAAAGTGAGTAGCTTTTCTTATTGTGGAAAAGTAATGTTATGTTCACAACTGCCAGAGTTACTTGAATTTAACTTAGCTGTGTTTTCAGGTGAACCTAGAAATAAATGGAAAGTTGAGAAAAGTGGCTACATGTTAAATACATGGAATACCTGTAGTTTTAATTCTTTTAGCTCAAAAAATATTCAAATGCATTCATGGTATTTTTGATTGAAAGAATTTGTAATTGGATTTCCAAACATGCTGCTTTCATCTTGGGCAGTACAATATGCACTTTGATAATAACACGGCTATGTCATTAGAAAGAAGTCCATTTACTAGTTTAGGCATAAAATGAGATATAGAAGAAGACAATAAAATGCTTTCTAACATAATGCACCTTATTTTTTATTGTATTCAATAGAGCCATGATGAATAAGTAATCTTATAAGTGCATCAGAAGTACACCTTGGCTGATCTCAGAGGTGTTGAGATTTCACTGCTATTGAGATTACTCATAATATCACTTTAATTTCTAGTAAAGTGCATAGAACCTTATAATGGATCAAAATATGTGCCCACACGCTGCTTAGATCATCTGCTGGAAGAGACAAACTTCCACACCATAAGAGTAATCCAAGACAGGAGGAAAGGAAATTAAATGAAGATGAAAAGTAACATCTTCAAAATTACTTCTTTTTAAAATATGAAGCCCATAAATAATAATTTCATTATTTTCACTTATTCACATTCTTTTCCTGGTAGTTGAGCTATATATCTATAAACCATCCTTGGCATTAGTTACATTTTCCCCTATATTTAATGTTATCTCACGCAAATTAGACTTGCAGCAAACTAATCTGGTCCAGGTAGTAAACGTCACCACTTGAATTATTTTATTCATCCATTCTTTTTTTTTTTTCTATAGCATTTATGCAATTACCAGTGCTAGTGGGATTCTCCCCTCCTTCCCTCCATGAAATCAGAAAAAATTAAATCCAAGGAACCTAAATAAGGTTTACAATTTTATCCTAGCTTTTTTCTTTTCTTGGAGGAAAAGAGCTTTATTTGCTTTTAAGACATTCACAGTTTAAAATTTAATATCAGAGCATAAGTAATTTTCCTGATAATAACAGCACTTACTATATACATAGGAAATTCTTGAAACTAGGTGGTTTTGCTACCTCAAAGACAATAACAAAACCAGAAGAGTGGTTCTTTGTCAGAAGGTGTGCAGCTCTGGTTTTGGACTCTCAGCATTTTACACATGGCAGCTCTGCCTGCTTAATAATAAAGACACTCTTATGACTACAATTGTATCTAGACTGATTTCACATGGTATTTGTTTTGAATTTTGTCGCTCACAGGGAGAAAAGGAGGCTTTTGAATTGACCATTGTTTCTTTTTAAAAGTACACTTGAATTATGTACTTCATTGGAAAAAATATCACAAAATAAAGCCTGGTAATTGCTGTAGTTTTTGAAAATGTGTGTCAGTATTAATGTTTTTGATGTTAATATCTTTTCTCTAGAACTGATGAAACATTGAAAATAATTGGGCATTCATTTTGCACATTGAGCCTTAATATGCTGGAGCTCACTTGATGTTCAAAATTGCACCTGCTAAACACAGACCTTTTTGAAAGCCACTCTTCCACTTGAAAATGTTTATTTTGAAGCCTTAATGAATCAGACAGATATTTGTTGTACTGTCTATTGCCAAATATAGATTTTGCCAGTCTTTTTTTTGTCAAGTAAAATACTGGCTATGAATTCAGTTTTATAATACAAATAAACCAATTAATGATGTATTGCAAGAATCTAAAGAGGAAAATATCGGTTACTATGATGGCTGATTAGTAGTAATTTATTGCTCATACTCAAAGTACATCATAGTTGGATTCCAATTCCCTCATCCTAGCATTGCTATAGCGAGTTGGGTACTGTACATACAGATATTCAATGTTTTCCAAACTATAACCCTCTTAAAGAAACAGAAAACACCAGAGATTTTGAGTCCATTTTATTCAGAAAAAAGATTTATTTAAAAATCAAAGGTGTCATTCCAATGTTTTCAGATAACCTTTGTTTTCCATGTTGAAACTGTTTTCATTTAGAAAATTGCAAAAATTGATTGAAAAAGGGGATGCAGCATAGAAAAATGAATTTAAAGTATAAAAACTCCTCAGTAAATTATATTTTTAACATAAAATAAACATACATATTATATTTTTTGTTTTGTGAGTGAAGATAAAGTCAATTACTGACAATACTGGTCCTCATCCTGCAAACAACTGTGCACATATTTAACCATTCTCTTTCAAGAAGCTTCCTATATTTTAGTTGGTCTGCTCCTGATGTTGAAGTTAAACTTATATGACCAGAGACTTCTTCAGATCAAGAGTTATGCAAGACCGATGTAAAATGTAGGAAAGAGAAATAATCTGTAGGGTAAATCAATACTGTTTGGCCACATAGGAGCAGAATTACTATTGTTGCACTGCTTCCTTCTCCCAGAGTGCGAGAGAAGAAATAATTTGCTATACTGAATGAATTTTGCTATTAAAACAGATTTAGTTGATACATATTGAGATTTGCAGCTAAAAAGGTTAAAGATTCTTTTCAACATATAGAGAAAAAAAACCCAAACCACACTTCCATCAGATTCTCCAAACCTGCATGCAAGTGACCTGAAAAAGCAAAGAAAGAAATTATGTGTCCTCAGCCATATTTGCTTTCAATAAATTTTAGAAAACTGTGGAAAATTCCAGGACAAAAGAAGGCCCTTCATGTTGCCCTGAGACTCCAAGAGGGTGTATGATAGAGCCTGGAAAATGATGAGGTGGGTTTCATGCCATGGTAAATCAGGAGAACATACTGTGGTCCTACTAGGTCATAAGTAACCAAAAAGTTCAGAATAAAATTAATACTGGCCAGCATGGTTTTATGGAAAACAGATCTTTGTTAAACAAACTTGATTTTATTCTTTGATGATGATAAATATGGCTGATGTGGTAAATGAGTAGGTGTGATACACTTAGACATTTAAAAGGTGTTTGATTTTGTTCAACATGTTGCTCTGATCTTTTTTAAAAAAGCCTATCGCTATATCATGTCAATCAAACACATGTTAAATAGATTAAAATCTGGCTAGCTGACAGGTAATGCAGGTAGTTGTCAATGGAGAGCCATCATTGAGTGTAGGTGTTTCTCATAGTCTTCTGCAGGCCAGATACTGTGCTCAGCACAGTACACTTGCCTCAGTGTTCATGAAGCTAATACAAAATCACTGCTGATAGATTAACAGAATGGTAAATAATCATGAGGACAACATAGCCTTGTGTAGAGACTTCATACTGATATCTTTTCTCTGTAGGGAGCTACCTGATTGAACTATGGTCTGTGATACACATTCATATTCACAGGATATCAGAATATATCACTGAAGAATTGTGGCCTCAGAGTCTATGAACCTATGAAATAGTGGCACAGTGGAATAAAGTTACTGGATTGATGGAAGGATTTGGTGAATTTCGCAGGGAAACTGAAGATTTCTTTTGTTGTTTTGAAACATGGAAGCTGCTCGTGTTTAGCATGGGGATGAGCAGTCAGCCTGCTGTATACCTGACTAAATCAATAGTTGTAAGGAGAAAGGCATGCAGTGCAACATAGGTACCATGCCTGAGTCATCAGTGTAACGTACAAATGGCTAAAGTGGTGGCCTGAGCCTTTATGATTCTCATGACACACAGGCAGCAGTACTTGTTGCAGATCCTTGATTGGGATCTAGGTGCACTTGTCCCAGATCAGTCAGTCCTGAGTTCTGAGGGGATTTATTTAGTCATATTATGCTAATACTGGAGGTGATTTATATCCAGCTAGCTTAGGGAGCTCCGGCAGACCACATGTAGAGATGTCCAGAAGAGGCTTTCATGTTCATCATATAGTTTACCTCTGAGATGAAGGAGACTGATCTGTAGCCCTTGCTGGGAAGATAGTTGTTGTTTTACTTTAAGAAGTAAAAATGTTTCCTCTGAAATCATTCCCATGCCTGAAAGGGATAGCAGTATTTTGTCTCTGCTGATACAGCTTTTCTATTGCATTTTAAATGATGGAAAAAGTCTTAGAAGTTTGGGAACAATATTCTTTTACTCTAATATATTAACCTATATCAACATTTCAGATTTATGCTTATTTCCTTACTCTATTTTTCTTTTTCATTGATGGTTACCATACTCTTCTCTTGAAATAAAACTTGAAGAACATGAAGAAGTTAAGCACACACAAGAAGTGTTTCTTACCAAATGAGTTTGTTAAAATGTAAGGCTAAAATAAATCTAGAAGGGCAAGCGTATATCCAGAAGTCCTAAAAGAGAAGCTGTCAAGCATATCTTTGTTCAACAGTAAATATTTCTATTGATTCTCAGTAGTCAGCACTGTGTTCTTCACTTTCTAACATATTGGAGCAAGCTGAAAGAAATAGACTTTCAGAAGGGCTGTGAGTAAAACTTGACACTACACAAATAATCTAGAATTTTCCTTATGGCAGGAATAAATGTTTATAGCTGAAATGCTATGTTTGTATGTACAGGCAACTTCATGGATTTTCTTAGGCGTTTCTTTGGATATACATATTCTCATGCTTACTGATGTCTGATTTTCAGCAGTATTTTTGTTGTTGCTTTCCTAACATTTGTCTTATAAGAACAACATAATATCTTCAGAGTCTTCTTCCATGTACAGACTCTGTTTTTTATCAGAAGTTCCTGGTATATATATAAAAGGTATCTATACCTATTAATGTCTGCTTTTATTCTTTAATATTTTTTTTTTTTAGAGAAACCACAGAGTTTACTGAAGAAATTAGTTTTTACACATTTTTTGACCAATTATTCTTAAAACAAAAAGAGTGAGATAAGTCCCAGAAACAGAAAGGTAATCGTATCTAATTTCCATCAGTTACACATGGCATTGAAAAAACTGTGTTGCAATAACATAGTCAACAATAAATACTCACAATAATTTCTGTCCTTTGTCTCCTGTTGTGGCTTTTGAATCTCTATGCTGTTGCTTATATTTTTGGTTCAAAATCAAAAGTACCATGGAAGAGATGACAGAACTCCAATTTCCTTTCAGTCCATCCATTTTCAATCATGCTTATCCTCCTGGGAAATATTTTCATATGTTCTCACAGCATTAAAAGATGCCTACAACAATCTCAAGTGATCTTAGCAGTCACTTGTTGCTCAAGTGCTGGTTCCTTGAATCTGTTCGTATGGTCTTGGCGTTAGTTCCATTACACAACTTGTCTGAGGATCACGTGCCCTATTCTTTATTTCCTATACCAGTTCTGGGCTCATCTATACAAGATTCTATGTTGTCTGGGCACTGATTGACTGAGTTCAACCCACTCTGTGCAGGAATACCTGGCATCAGCTGTAATGTCATTGAGTCAACAGAGCTTTGATTTTAACCATGAGAGAGCTGAAAGCTCTTGCTTAAGGGTCTTAATGTTAGACCCTAATGACCAGAGAGGATTCAGATTTACAGAATTTTACTTACAGATGGGTTTAAGTATCTCCTCCTTAAGGAACTCCCAAAGCTTCATTAGCAAGTTTGGACTGGGGTGATTCAGCAGAAATATAAATCAAAGTATGCAGTTAAGTTTTGTAGATGTGCTGCAGGATGGCACAAAGCGTACGTTTATAACCTAGAAAAGAAAATGTGAAAGAAAATAAAGATTTCAGCAAGCCTGTAAGAAACACAGAGAATTTGTAGCTGCAATATTGTTTGTCTTGTGAAGGAAACCATGGCATGTATTTCTTAGTAATGTCAGCTGATGGAGCTGAGACCATAAAATGTTCCTTGCCACTACCGGAACATTTCTATTGCTAGTTATTGATCGTATTGCTAGTTATTGTGAAAAACATATATTATAAATTGCATTCCTTTTTTTTTCTTACGTGAAAAAAGTTGCTGTGTGGTGATGCAGAGGAAGCTACTGCTGCAGAAATTCTCTGGAGAAACAGGAGAGCACCTCTCCTCTCCATAGCCTATGTTTAATATGCCAAGTAACAGGCAGGCAGGCAGGCAAGCAGGCTGGTCAAATGTCTTGCATTTTCAAGAATTTTTGTTTGTTTATGGTGGCCAGCAAGTTCCCACTCATGGCCTGCAAGTCTCTGGGTGGTTGAAATAGCATGCTGTTCGATAAGAGTATCTTAGTACAGTAGACGATGGACACATAAGGAGGTATACAGAATTGCAAATGCTTCTGAACAAGGTTCAAAATCACTTGCTACGCAGTGGTGAGAAGGTGGGGAAAATAGTTGGGCATTTAAGCTGCAATTAAGGGCACACAGAAAAATAAAATCACAAATGGAAAAATGCTGGGAGGTTGGCCCGATCAACTCTTTGCTGGTATGGGCTGTGACAGATCAAAATGTTTCAGACACAAGAAGTCTCTAACTTGCTTCTGATGCTATGTTAATTTAGTTTATAGCTTTCAGTTCTACATTTATATCCTGGTCAGCATTAGTGATTGTTGGGGTTTTTATTCAGTGGTAAGAGTAATAATAAAATGCCACCTCCACACCCTACCTTTTCTGAGGTGCATCTAGCCCCCCAGCTTTGTGATCTGTGGCTATTGCTTTCTAAGCACAATAATGTAGAAACATTAATAATTCATGTACTTGCCTTGCTTTCATTTTCCCCTTTCCAGGCTCAGTCACAGCAAAGTTCAAGCCTTAAAAAAATGACGGGCACTATTGCATACAGAGCTCCTCTATGTGCTGCTTGGCTTCTTTTCAGCAAGAAGCTCCCACCAGCTCAAGCTGATTGAGCACATCTCACCCCACTGCTGGGGACAGCATGGAGTCACGTCCTACCCACTCTCTCCCTTGCCCACTCTTCCTGTCTCACCCACTGCTGTGTAACATGAAGTATCCCCGTGCGTCAGGGGCTGGCAGAGGGCAGAGGCAGGCAGGGGTGTGCAGTGCTCTGTGCTGCCTTCCTCCTTTCCACTGCTGTTCAACACTGGATTGGTCGTTTGTCTCCCAGTCAAACATGTCTTGTACCTACAAGTCTGATTGCCATTCCTCAGGCCTTTGGACTCTCAGAGATTTTGTAATGCAGTTTATTAATTTTCTTATTTCCTTTCCCCACCTGCACTCACTGTTTTTTTGTGTAACTTCTCACCATCTTTCCACTTAGTTGCCCCATCTCTGCTCATTGCCATCTCCTGGGCCCTCCTATAGTTACCAGTTTCCGTTTTTGTCACACCATCAGCACAGTTACACCTCTCCTTTGCCCCGACTTCTTACTAGAAACCTATTTACTAACAGTCACTTCTTGCTACTCCTTCTTTTCCACTGTCTTTTCTGAGAGAGCCTCATTGCTGTAATCCTTGTCCTTCAGCAGTCTTTTGCATTTGTAGAAAAGTAAAATGTGACATTAATGTTTGTGTTTTATTTAGATCAGAACTAAGCCCTGGTTTACAGTTCTGACTACATGCTGCCACTACGGAATACAAAAATACACTTTTAGTCTGAATGGCTTTCGAGTTGCAAAAGAAGCTTGTTTTTCTTTTTCTCAAAATGTAACAAAAGCTCAAGAGCAGATATTGCTGTTTAGCATATGACAATTTAAGATGTGCTTAGGAATATTCCAAAAGCTTTTTCCAGACTGTTCCTTTCATGTGCTGACTTCCCCTGAAAAGGAAATTATTTTAATCTACTTTCCAATTGCTTAATGCTTTGTATGAAATGCAGGCTTATCACTTATAATCATCCTACAGTTCTTAAACAGAGATAAAAACATTTTGAATGAAAATGCTTCTGAATAAGTTATTTGAAAGACTGATTACTGCTACTAGCTCTTATTGCAGAAACCTGAATATACTTTAATGATCAATGTCTCATAAGTTTAAAATTAGCTTTTCCCTGTCTTTGTAACAGAGCAGTAAAAATTTCTTTATAATCAGTGAAAATAATTTGATTTTGTTTTCGTAGCCAATGGAGATTTTTTTTTTCAAGTTCACATGCCTTTGTATAGTAAAAGAAAGGCATAGATAAAGACAGAAAAGTTATCTGGGAGCAGAGGACCCAGATCAATGAAAGGTCAGGAAAAGGAAGCAAAGTCAAAATCAAATATGCCTAAAATAATTATACTTTACAGATCTTTCTTCTCCAGTATTGTATTTCATACACAGTATTTTAAGTGACTTGGAGAGGAGAATGTTATAGGATACACTGACTGGAGAACCTTGCCACTAATTAATGATCTTGGATCCTGGAGGCCTTACATGTGATGGCTTCCCCCTGTGCAAGAAGCATTTTTCTGAAAATAAGTATTAGCCAAAATATGGTTTTAGCTAGAATTTTGATTCATCTCTCTAGTTTCATTCGAGCAGCCTACAGACAAGGAAAGAAGTATAAAATTGTTTCTCCTAGTTTTTAAATTGATCCGTCCCTCCAAGACATGTGGATAAGAAAGGTCAGAATAAGCTGTTTCATGTCTGGGAAGCAAGCAGAACTGGATTTCAGGTATCACGTTTGTTCTGTGCACAGCAAGCACCGCCTTTTATTCCTGAGCCCTTTCAGCCACCTGGCTCTGCCCGTCCACCCAGAGGTGCTCCCTAACCAGCTCCTCTGTATTGCTCTTCACCTGGTGCTTTTCAGGGACAAGATAGCAGCTCTGCAGTCATCCATGGTTACTGATAACCACTTCCAGCCACTCATCTAACTCTGATTAATACCTCAGACACCCAATTAATACCTCAGACACCCAATTTATATATTACTTTAAAGACGCATGTTCCTACTCAACAGATTGAAACTCTCAGTGGGATAATCTTCCTACAATTACCCCCATGGTGTGACCAATGCAGTACTCCACAGTCACCCTGTAGTTCAGTTGGGCCTACTGGCACCTTTCTCTCCAGTTGTGAATTAACAGTCCTTTACATCTAGCTGTGCAAGGCTGGAGGTTCTTCCACAGCCAAGGGTAAGAAAAATTGCAGATCCTGTGGTGAGTTTCACTGAAGTTTTCATTTTGCTCACCCTCTTTCAAACCAGAAGCAGAACTTGTAGGCAGAAGTAACATATTTTAGAAGAACAATGTGTATAGCTTCAGAGAGGAGAGAAACTAGCACCTATAGAGACTTCTAGCAGTGGGAGAGAAGCAGAATATATGGATGATAAAGGCATTGAGGGCTATTGCATGCAAAAAATGCAGATTAAAATAATGGTTTTAAAAAAATCAGGGTACTGGAAGCGGGAAGAGTATAAGAGAAAAAAGAATCGTTCTAGATGGGTTCAGAAACTGACTTTATAAATTCAGGGTAACCAAAACCCCGCCAGACTGCCAGCTGTGGAACACAAAGATGCTCCTGACTCAAAGTAGGCATCACCTGCTGCTCAGAGGGTGTTGAGGGGAAGTCTCACTGCATGCTTGACAGCAAGTGACCACTGACAGAGGCCAAATACCAAGTTATTGGTGGGACCTGCAGTCTGACTTAACACTGTCACTCTTTACATTCTTACCCTATACACTTCAAATGGCCTTTCTCGCAGATACTGTCAGGAATGTGGTGTTGGAATAAACGATTCTTCAGTCTGTTCCAGGTGCAGGTTTCAAGCCCCAGAAAATACATCATCATTGTTTTTGTTTTCTTCCATTGAGATGGGGACAGTTAAACTATTCTGATAGAATATAGACTGGTTCATTTTCTGTCTTCTCCAGATTTTTTCCCACTGCCTGTATGACAGTAAGGTCAATTGTCTGGGAACTCACAAAGTATTCTGAAGATATTTCTCTCAGACTTCGTTTTGGAGCAACACTGTAAATAAGCACAGACTAACTTAGTAGCTGCAGTTCTGCTTTGTCTAATGCTCAGTGGTCTCAAAATCTGGCACTCCATGAGCACAGAGATGATTCATACATGTGGCATTTCCTGGTTAACCAGTGCTGTACCTTGAATCCCCACAGTTAGGTCTGCACAGCTTTTCACCTCCAGTAGCTTTTTACTTCTGTACTCCTGGGATTTCAGATTATTCCTCTCTGCAGTGGAAATGTGTACGAAGTCAGGTAGCGGTCAATGGGATTTTATCTTTTCTAGTAGTAGAATATTACATAGCCTTTGAAAATGAAAACTTAAAAAAGATCAGAAAGCTTTAACCTTTTACAATTGTTTGGATTAATCAGGTTATATTTCATATTATAACTGAGCTTGGGATAATTAAACAAGCATAGAAAGGTGCAAGGGAGATCAGAATATGGTCCCTCAGGTTTTTCTCTTGTTATATCCTTTCATAGCAATGTAATCTTCTACCTTTTTTTAATGGTCAATCACATTGCCTTTTAAACTGATTTCCTTTTTTTCCAGATTGTGTAAACAAAAAAGATGGAATACATGGAATCCTGTTTGTACTGGTTATGATACCAAATAAAAATAATCTTCCTTATCCTAACTGATGATATACCCCTTTTGTTAAAGACAATAGAGCACTGCAAGTTGAGTCATATCTTGGGAAAAAAATGGCAAGTTTTTACCCAGTGAGGTATTTGTTTAATCCCTCTTTCCATTAGGGCACCTGGATCTATAACTTCATGTGATAAAATAAGTGTTATTCATATATGAGTGAACATAGTGTACTGTTCCTTCTTGTGGGACTTACCACTGTTACTAGGGGACTCTTTTCTTTTACTGGAAGCAGTTAGGAAAATCTCAGCAGGCCTTTGTACAATTATTGTGGCCCCTGGTTTCCATCTAGTGCACTTCCAGCTTTGCTGTTCCTAGCCGGTGGGAATTTAGCAAACTACTTGGAAGGAGATCTGGTCACTGAGGCATCAAAATCTACCTTCTTCTCGCACACCAGAAGGTACGGATGCAGCCTGAAAGCTGCACTGTGCCTTTTCACACAGCAATCTCATCAGGGAGAGAGTCCCAGGGTTGGGCACAGTATCCAAAAATAAACACCTTCCAGTGCTTTCATTATGGGGGCTTGTTGTCACTTTTTCTTTTGTCTTAGCTCTAGAAATTGGGTGAGGTATCTTGCCTGCTTGGCCATGTATAGAAGAAAGCGATAATTTGAACGTGTGTCCTAAGTTTATTAACTTTCCCTGGCTGCCATGAGCAAAGGCAGGGAGTGAGCTCTGAAAACATCTCTTACCAGCAGATCAAACCTATAGATGTCTGTGACAGAAATATTTGAAAGCATGATTAAATAAAGTCACCTGAGCCAGGCGCATTTTGAAAAATAAGCCCCGTATTACTTCAATTTGCTGTAAATAGTAATTTACTTCAGTTATTTCCTTTAATTACAGCGCTCCATCTTTACACAAGGCTGTATTTAGGAACAAAGGGACCAGTGTCACTGAAAGGTGTATGTTATAATAGAGACATTTGTATTAGGCTTCAGGAGAAGCTTACAGTGTATCCAGCAATTCTGTGGCTGTTGTCACCACTGACCATTCTCTGGTTTTGTTAATGTGTGTATATATATTTTTTTTTTTCATATATATGTGCTCATTTAGGCTCTTTCTGGTTCTGCTATGAAGTTCGTTTGGCACTTCAGCTATTACCACGCACTATTCTTACTTTTCTCATAGACAGTGTTAGGGTAAGCTGGAATTAGAATAGCCTCTCCTCTATTATATAAAATGTACAGATTATAAGGGGAATGATACAAGAACAAATTTTTAACCTAACAAGTGTTACAAATGAGCCAATTGTTCCAAGTTTTTTCTACAAAGGAACAGGAAACCAAGTTATCTAGCGAACCTATTTACGCACAGTAGGTAACCCTGGATAGGAGGCAGGACTAATAAACAGCGAATGACAACCTATTTCGTTTAATGACAAGCTGACATATTTAGTTTTATTATTTCACAAAAGTATTCACCAGACTCATCAGTCACACTAAAGCTCCATTCTTCCTCCCTACGGACAGAGTGTGCAGCCTTACTGCACTCAGGTGGAGAGAAAAAATAAAAGCAAAACTCAACCATTTTGGAGTCAAAAAAGATATTTGAGGGCCTACAGTTTACTGCACTAGAACATGAAATAGAAGTTTTGTCTTGTCTAAACAAAGTTTTATATCCCTCATTTTTGCAAAATTGAATTACAGCTACAGAAAGAGACTTTTACACTAAAAATTAGCTTTATAATACCCTTAAGTTGAATTTCTCCTTCTCCAGGAACTGGAATGCTATTTCTTATAAAATCTGACCGACCTTTCTACCTGAATAAGAGAATTCATGATGTTTAGAACATTAAATCAAACAGTTCCTTTAGAAATGATAGAGCCTCTTACAGTGTTTAAAAACTACAATAATAAATTTCAGATACAAACTAAGTTACCATAAAATAAGTTTACTTTTCTGTGCCTAGTGTGACATTTTCCAGTAATAACATATTCAACAACCTAAGCAAGAATTCACTTTTGCTCTAAGAAATAATCACTTTAGTTTTGCTAAATGCACATTTGTGTTATTTGTTGTTTGTGTAATATTAACATGGATATATAAAATAATATAGAGTGTCTTGAACTAGAATTTAGAGTAGCTACAGACCAAGATTTTCTTTCCAATCTTGGACATGAACATATTGTACATTCAAATCTCACACTGGAAAAGAATGAGTATCTGTTTTGCATGTCACTTAAGGAAATTGTATTAATTAAGTCCTTCAAGTGAAATTGAGTTAAAGCCATGCAAGTGTTCAGACCACAAAGATTTCTCTTTTTACTGTCCATTCTTACTTACATTTTACATAGATTTCACATGTTCTGAGCACTAAAAAACCTTTTAGAAATAAAATGGTAGTTTGGAATACACAAGAAATTGAGGTCTAGGACCTAAAAAAGAAGATAGAATGATTGTATAATGTGACAGGAGTGGTGATTTTGTATATTTATATGTATGCCTTTTCTTTCTGCCATTTATAGCAGCTGTTTTGTCATGGAAAATATGCTATTAACAAAGGAAGTTTTATGCTTGTTCAAAGAATTATTTTGTAATAGCTAGGAGATAAAATAAGGACTTCTAATCTTAAATGGGAGTCATTAGATTAATAAATTTACATACTGTAAAAAAAACCCCAATAACAGTGAAAAGAAATAGGAAAAATATTTTTAAATGCTCCAACACCCATGTTTTAATTTCACTGTACAACATAACCCATGAGCCACCCAGTAAGTAGATTGTTCAGTTTCATGTAAATGCTGCTTACTTTGAAGAGGTAGCCAAGTGACTAAACATTTAAGAGTACTGGGGATTTTATAATTTTAGCATTACATATAAACCCTTCTCAGAGTGGATAACAATTCTGCTGTCACAAAAGCAAAGGTAAACTATCCATTTAAAAATTATCACACCAGCATCCACTTTATCAAAAGCTTGAAAACATATTGCGTCTGTAACACTTGCTTGAAACTGTGCTGGTTTTGAATGTGAGTTAACATATACTGTCACAGCCTCTTGAGTAAATTCAAACTTTGGGGAAAATACAGTCTTTTTTTTTTTTTTTTTTTCCTACCCCGTGT
>NW_009910731.1:15890-33376 GCF_000696875.1 Nestor notabilis
CCACTCCACACTTTTAGGTGTCCTCAACCCTGCCAGGTCCCTGCACATTATTTTATGATTCCTGCATTCTATGGGAAAAAACCCAACCCAAAACACTAAGATAGTTTTTATATTACTATGAATATACTAGAAAAGGGGCATAACCAATTTACTACCTATTCCTGTTCATTCATGAATGATATTAGAATTAACGTAAGATATAGTGCATTATTTATTATTTCTCTGGATTTGATGCTTAGCAGAGGTGTTAAAGGTCTGTTGTCTTTTAAATGTAATTAATTTCCCTTTCTTATGTATTTTGCTGTCTGAAAGAGTCTCTGATTTTTTTTTTTGTTTGCTGTTGCTATTTTTGGGTAATAATTCTTAAAATTAAAGTAATATTAAAATTATTTCAAGTTATTAGTTAAATAAATAGAACAATTAGTAGAAACATGCAATTATTTAGTGTTAGTGGGTAGGTCCTGAAGTAAAATTGAAATCTATGTATTTGGCTAATGTCTGCACTTGTATCATGAAAATGAGAACCAATTATGCTCTTACACTGTGATTTTTATTCCTGAAAGTTCAAGAAATAGCAAGAAAGCATCTAGGCTGGAAGCCTGGAACTATCAAAGTAATGGGAATTTAATTCACAGTAGCATAACCCTGTTCAGTGATTGTTTGTTCTTGTTTAAACAAGATTCTTATTTATGCTGCTAAAGACTCAAGATTAATATTTTATGATTCATAATACATGGTGTTGAAGGTTGGTGAATTAGGCAGCAAAACAGTCATTTTCTAAGAAACATTTTCAGCACAAGCAAAGCTGCTGAATGCTGTTCAAAGGAGGCTGTTCACATGGAACAGGAGAGTGATCCATACAGAAATTAAAAGTACTAGTTACAAGACGAGAAAACACCCTTTTCAACTGTAAAAATCTAGCTATTGTATATAAAAGCAAATTCAACAGAGAAAGATTCTTACAAGCCACTGTGAGAATCCTTTCTCACCTGTGGGTATATCTGATTATCAGTCTTACAGTTATGAGGGTGTTGGCAAGACTTGCAAATTCCTGCCATGACTTCTGTCTACTCAAAACAAGCTGTTGGCTAGTGCTCTTGGCAAGCTTAGCATTTGCTGTGAGGCTTCTTCAAAAAAGGATTTTGGTCCTTAATCATTTAGGAGAACAATTGTTTCCCTAAGGCCTCTGTCTGCAATTTGAGTTGATGTGTCTCTTCTGTAGAGATTCCATGTGACACGTCCCACAACCACCTTAATTTGAATTAGGAAATCAGAATTTCAAGGGTTTTCACAATGCTTCTGAAGTTCCCTATGCACCCCTTTGCAACTTTCCGAATTGTAACTTTCCAGTCCACAGAACAGCATGGAACTGGGGTCATAATCCCTAAAAGATAAGCCAAAGCAACCAAAAGTACAGGTACATAACCTGAAGTGGGCAAGAAAAGCTGTGCAGAGCTAGAAGGTACTTCCCCCTCTGAACATTATAAAGTGCTTGGTGATAGGACAGAACAACATTAAGTATCACCAGGTCACCCCAGTTTTCCCCAGACAGTGAGTTAACAGGTACTTTGGTTGACATTAGGTTGTGTATTATTATTTAGAAAACATTCTAAACTTGAACAGAAATTGTGAAATCCAGACATTCTGCAGTGCACATGTGTCAGTGCAAAGGCAAATAGCTGGGTAACTAGGCTGGCTGATTAGACTAACTGGACTTGGTAGGTGGCTCCTCCTGTAAGCATGCTGCAGTATCGCAGCTTGCTGTAGTGGCTCCTGCGTTGCCCAGAGTGTTTGCTTGTGAAGCTTAGCTGGGCATTTTTCAGCTTGAAATCTGTGTTTCAGGGTCTGAATACCACCCCCTCCGTCAATATTAGAAGGCAGTGCATAAATTAACAGTTATTAAATGCATTGATGAATCTGTAGCAAGACTTCTGAGCCTCTTTTCTGTAGCAGGAGGTACAAGAAGGAAAAGCACATTTCATAGTTATTAAATGCCTGCTAACTTCAGAAATGTAAGCTGAATGGGAAGGGTTAGGAAGAAAAAGAATAGCAATAGTCACAGTTTAGCTCTGGACAGTTTCATCCCCTTTTTCATAGTGGACAAAGACTTAAATCCACAGTAGCTTTATTTAACTCCTGCTTATTCTAGTGGTAATTATGAATGTGAGTAGGGACTAGACAATGAAATGTGTGTCTTCAGGAAACTTGGTCTGTGCAGTTTAGGATTGTGTTGCAACTTGTTTCCCTAAGGCTTCAAATACCTCTCACCTAAAACTGTAAGGTAAAGTATGAAACTGTAATGAATAAATAAAGAAATTTAAATTACATAATTAATTAAAATCCTGGAAAATTAGTATTAAAATTACATTCTTTGCAATAGTAAGAAAATTACTTACAAGTTCTTTCTGTTCCATATTAAAACTTTCCATAGAGCATTTTAATTATGTTGTTGTACTGCAATGATTGCACACAACTGAGGAAAAATAATTGAAAAAGCCATGTGATCATTTTTCTATGTGTGTACGATTTATTTTTTTCTGAAATTTTGGAGGCGCAGAATGTTTAGAGATGACCAAAAACCCCACCAAACCATTCCCAGCAAACCAAAGCATGCCCTGAATTAAAAAAAAAAAACCAACAAAAAAGAATGACCTTGTAGTCAACACTCATTAATAAAACAAACAAATAACCAACCAAACAAACCAGGGATTAAGCAGCAAAGGGCTGAAGTCTGCATCCTGGAGCATATTTGTGTGCCCTGCATCTTGTCATGATTGATGCATTGCACTCATGTGGCGTTTGACAGGCACTGTTTTGCAGGTACTTAGTATGATGACAAATTAACAAATAGAATAAATGGATTACAAAGCATTTACGTAGTCATTTATGCCTTTTTCCCATCCAGTCTGGACTACTACAAAGTGATCTGAGGCTAGTTGTTAAGAGATATACAAGCTTTACAAGGTGCAGCATGCAGCAGGGTGATTAATGCAGAAAGATTAATGAACATAATTTTGAATCAGTAGCTTTTGTCTTATGCTATTTGGTCATTTTGTTATTAATAGGCACTGAAATCATGACGCTTGTTTCATAAATCCTCAAAGGGCTGGCACTGGGCTGCCATAGATAGCATTCTTGAAGCATCTTCGAAACAACCTCTGATGAACAGGGACAAAAGAGATGATCATCCAGGAGCAAACATATGAGAAGCAGGGGAAATTAGCTTGGGTGATGGTCCACTCTATCATGGCAGCAGTGCTTCTGGCTCCTCCATACCCTATTGATCTAGCACTGTAAATCTCAGTGGCTTCAGGATTGAAATGACTTAGTGGGTTGTCTCCCAAGACGTTTATGGTGGGGAAACAACAGAAGTAATTTTTCACATGCATCATCCCTCGAGAAAGATGACTGCTAGGTAATGATGTGCAGTGACCAAAAGTGCTCCTTTCTGGGAGAGACCTCAAGGGATCTTGATATTTCTGCTGGGCTACAGAGGCTTCTGCAGCTGGAAGATGCTTCACATAGGTGCCATCAGTGTGCAGTGCTTGGCTGCTGCAGCTGCCACCATACTGTGGCACTGTACTGTCCCACTGTGTCATTCTGTAATGTATTTGTTAAAACTTGTTTTGCCCACTCCACATAACAAATGGCAGAGATCATGATCCTAAACATATTCCATGGATGTTTTCCTTTATCCTCCTTTGATAAGTAAACAGAAAGGCAATTTGTACTAAAAGTGTTTTGAGTTTGTTCTTTTTTTAATTTTAAGTTTGATTCTTTAGATGATGCATGGTAATTTTTCATGTGCAGTAAATGTGATGTGTACTGTAAGATACAGGAAATGTTTGGTCTTACACGTTCAGTCTAGCAAGTTAACACGTGTCAGCTGAGCTGTGCTAACTGCCCAATTTTGTGTTCTTTGCCTGTGGCAGCTAAATAATGGTTTGATTTAGCTGGCCCTCAGAGAAAGCACCTGCAGAGGTTTGGTGTACCACAGACCGTCTCACCCCTTACAGGCATGCAAAGCTGTGAGTTTCTCAGTTTGACCACTGCAGTTTACTGCATGCTTATGCTACCGTGGTTACATACAACACATGTATTGTGGGGTACACACTGAAAACCAGAGGTTCTCCCCAGATATGAACACCGAAGGAGAGCTCCTCCTGGTACTGCTCACATTCTGGGAGAACATAATTGTCTTCCCTTGCCTGCACGAATGCTCAAGGGCATATTTTCAGTGGTGGATAAGTTGCACATTTGTATCCACTGAGGTTATGGGGAGGAGAGCCAAAGGCTAAGGTGCTGTGGGGCAGCAAGTTATAGGGGAATGAAATCTGGGACTGCAAATTTGCAACCCGTTCTAGGAATGCTAAAAAGTGCTATTTCTGAAGAGGTTTTTCTACAGAAATGCACCACACCTTGTCTGGGGCACAAAGGGGGAAAAGAAAAGAGAGAATGAAGTAATAGATGAGGGAGTGACAGCAATTAAAGAGTTGCAACAGACACTTGTGCCTTAGGGGGCATAGGTGGCATGAACAGATATGAGGAAGGGAAGGAAGGGGAGTTAAAGGATGTGCATTAAGCTGTACGTAAGAGCTGTGATTCTTAGCTTAAACTAGCAGCTAAGAATTTAATACATTGAATGAAACTCAACAACCAGTATACTCCAAGGCACTTACATGCGTTAAAATTCATCAAGAAAAGTAAACGCAGACTAAAAAGATTGATCAAATAATGTTAACAGTGAGAGTGTGGTGCTTCTCAATCAGAATTACATCTGAAATACATGCCTGAAAGCAAACTCTGGTCACAAAGTAGAAAATAAAAAAGTAAATCTATGTGATCTTCTTTTCACATTTCAAGAAAACATTTGGTAGAAAATATAAAATAGATGTTTGCAAATAGAGCCAACCACAGAAGTAACTGAAGATATTTTTGTTCAAACAAGAATAGAAGCATAAAACTAGTATTTAGGATGTCAGAGATTTCATAATTGGATCATCACAACACCAAATGTTTTACACTTAGCATTGGCTCTTATTATGCAACAAGGCTTCTTCAGAAAGCAGAACTCATCAATCCTCTAAAATAAAGTGAGAGTAGTTTTAGACTAACTGATGTATGACCTATGTGAGACTTGTATGAATTAACGTGTTCTTCCTAAAATTCTGGTTTGTGGTGCCATATGTAGGAATTACATTTTCAAATAGACCATTACTTAGAAATAGAAGTGGCAAATCAATCTACAGAATTAGTTTCATTTTTGAAGTGTGAAAATTAATAAACCATCAGATCTGAAGAGTTAAGCAGCATTCAGAAGAATGTCAGCCCTCTCTATCAACAGAACATTTAGCACATTGTTTCTCACAGAGTTGTTTTCTACATGTCAGATTTCATTTGGCAGGTCATATATTCCGCAGGAGTTAAAGATGGTGTGTAGAGGAAAAAAGAGCACTTGAGGCAGAGCTCTAGCTGGTAAATATGGGTTGAGGAAGATGAGTAGCTAGTCCTATATCCACTCTTCCAGTGATACGTGGGCTGACATGGCTAACATGTCCTAGTAACGAACAGTTTGGTATATCTGTGGAGATGATCCAACTGTCCTGTGCTGAAATGCTGGTCTTCTGCATATGGAGTTCTGAGCTTCCACAGATAGTGCTGGCCATGGATTTGGTCATACTTCCAGATCTTGGATCAGTATATCCATGTTATCCAGGACGTGACTGAATTCAGTCTGGGTGCAAAAGTACATAGGGCTATGTTGCTGTCAATGCCCAAGCCAGACCTCCTCATTATTGAGCTCAGCTACCTCCCCAGTGACCTTTTGGGCTCAACCCAGGTACTTCAGCTAACTAGGTGAATTAAGCTTGTATGGAGAAATCAAAGAAACATTAAGTTAACATTAAGTGTTAGAAAATGAATAAAACCTGTGAGATCTTCAAGAGCATAGCCTTGTAGCTCACAGGACAGTCTTTTTCGCAGAAAGTGATGGACATAGGAGTGTTTTGGGTGGCTCCTGAATTTCTCGAAGAATTTGAAAAGTTGTCTTGACCATGCTGGAATAATTAATGGGATTTTGCTTTTCTCTGTGTACTTACCTACAGATTTATGCATGGTAAAGCTCCCACTGTCCAAATGTACCTGTAGGGCCCCAGCTAAAGCCTTTGAAGTTATTATCAGTCTGAAGTGAATGAGAGGTGGATCATGCCCTTAAACAAATATTTCTGGAAAGGCCACTGGGAATATGGAGAAGCATTTTCTTGCTAAGCTGACATTTTAAAATTAAATAATTTCTTGGCTCCAGGCCTTAAAGGAAATGGGACATCTTTCTCTTCTTATATTATTTTTTAATGATGCAAAAAGTATGTTTAAGCTTCTTTTTATTTTAAACTATCTTTTTTTCAGACTTTTCTAAAGAACTCACCCCAAGAACAAAAAATACCCCAAATCCATTGATAGAAGAGAAAGCATCAGGAATTATTGGCCTAAAATAGTTTTGCAAGTTTTAAGTTTGGAAAGCAGGGAATAACTGGAAACTTTTTTGCAAGCACAAGAACTGTTTTGCACTGCATGCCAGTCCGTGGGTGTTTGTGTGTGTCAGAGCTCGTCAGGTAGTTATCAGGATTATATTTTCCATTCATGCTTATGAATCACTCAGAAATGGATCCAGATTTCTGCTGTTGCTTTGTTATTTGTAAGCATAAATTGAATAATCCGGGTGATTAACTTTCAGACTACAGAATGTCCATAAACTGATTGCTGCAGTGTGTCACCACTGGCTGTTCACATAAGGTGATTGATTAACAATTTTATAGTGTAAGCTTTAAGCTTCCATTTTGGAGAAGTAAAATTTTTAAGAAGTTTGAATAACGAATGTCAAATTAAATCAGATGTTAACAACAGTTAAAGGATCTGATTTTCAACTCCTGTTGTGAGTCTTCATCAAATGGGAAGAAAGTGTTGCATACCTTCTGTAATGTAAGTAAACTTTTGCTCATTTGAATTGTGCTGCTGAATCAAAAGAGTCATTTCAAGGAACTATTTGCCATCAGTTTACTAGGGACACTTACTGGTTTAGCACAGAGTTTTCAGAAATTATGTTTTTGTACAATTTAGTTAATAACTTGAGTTATTCTGTGTGTGGATTCAGAATATCTGGGGGAAAAAAAGGACTACATGTATGTGTGCTTCTTGTTACTATTATGTTATATCCAATTGTTGCTGGTCCAACAATACTGTGAAACAAATGGCACTATTAAAATGTTTGGGGGATAGATACCAAAGGACCTTTGGAGGAGGTTAGTCCTTGCATGCCCAGCCTTTATGTATTGTTAAGAGCTGGGTGATGCCTGAGGCATGCCAGCCAATAATTATACACCTTCATATTTCTTTCTTGACAGTCTGTCATCATTAGTTCTAACTGTGAGTTAGAGATTCTTCATGCCTACTCTTTTTTCCTGTACCAAATTCTACAATATCTTCTGCAAAATCATATTTATTTCACCAGCAGGTTACATAATGGGCTTCATTGCAGCCTTTTGAATACATAAGAAAAATAGTGCTGTGCTTGATCTTCTAAAGCCGCAGAACAGACTGTCTGATGGAACACACTGTAGAAAGCAATTTGCAATTAAAATATTTTAATTCAGTTCCTGATGGTTATATTTTGATTTTACTTTAAATCAGGACCTCAGAGAAAGGCTATGGAATATGATTTGCCTGTCATTCATTCATGGTCAGTCCAGCAGTGGGCTTTCTGTGAGAAGCAGGGAATCATAAAACTCCCATGTGTCAGTAACACATGAAAGTTGGGTTGGAACAGAGGAGCTCTTTACATGAAATTGTAGGGTTGAAGGACAGAAGGAATCAGTAGGTTATCTGATCTGATCTCTTGTATAATATGAACATCTACCTTCCTAATGAGGTTAATAATTTGCTATTAATTGGTGGATGTTACATCTGGCTTATGTAGCTCTTACAGAAAAGCTTTCAATCTTTATGTGAAGGTATTGAGATGTGGGGAAACTACATGTCCTTTGGTCATTGCTCCAGGGATTAATCATTCTTGCAGTTAACTATTAACACATTTCCCCATCTAAATTTCCTTGTGCTTAGCTTTTGGGTGCTAGGTGTTTTTTGTTTTTTTTTACTCTTTTCCTGATTCATTAAAATTCCTTTTATTGTCACTATTTTTTGCCAATAGATATTTTAAATGTTGTAAGAAAACCATCTCTCACTATTTTTTTTTAAAAGCTGAGCAGACTCCTAGTTCTGTCTGTGTAAAGTATCTTCTTTGATCTCTCAAACAGTTGGAGCTGCACTTTCTGTACATCTTCAACATTTTTCTTGAAATAAGAACACCAAAACTGGAGGAAGCATAAGGGGTAGCTAAAATTGTCTTGGCTTTAAGCCATTTATTGCTCTTTGTGTATCTGAGGATCATAGGTGCCTCTTTGGCTGGGTCACCGTAATGGAAGCTTATCTTCACACATCTGTGTACTTAGATGCCCTTAATTATTACTTTTTTTGCCCCTGGATGCAACTCCTTAGCTATGGCTATGGTCAACATTCTTTTTTCCTAGACGTATGACATTCATAGAATCATAGAACAGTTTGGGTTGGATGGGACCTATGAAGGTCATCAAGTCCAATCCCCCCGCAATGAGCAGGGACGTCTTCAAACAGATCAGGTTTCCTGGAGCCCCATCCAACCTGGCCTTGAACAGTTCCACGGTTGGGGTATCTACCACCTCTCTGAGCAACCTGTTCCAGTGCTTCACTACCCCTGCTGTAAAAAGTGTCTTCCTTATATGTAGTCTAAATCTCCCCTCTTTGAGTTTAAAACCATTGCCCCTAGTCCTATCGCTACTGGCCATTAGAAAGTTTGTCCCTATCTTTATTAAGCCCCCTTTAAGCACTGAAAGGCCACAATAAAGTCTCCCTGCAGCCACCTCTTCTCCAGGCTGAACAACCCCAACTTTCTTCACCTTTCCTCACAGGAGAGGTGTTCCATCTCTGACAATTTTTGTGGCCTTCCTCTGGCCTTCCTCCAGAAGCTCCACGTCTTTCTTACGTTGGGGGCCTCAGAACTGAATGCAGTACTGTAGGTGGGGTGTCATGAGAGCAGAGTATAGGGAGAGAATCACCTCCCTCAACCTGCTGGTCACGCTCCTTTTGATGCAGCCCAGGATACAGCTGGTTTCTGAGCTGCCAGCACACACTGCTGGTTCATGTCCGGCTTTTCATCCACCAGTACTCCCATGTCTTTCTCCACAGGGCTGTTCTCAATCCCTTCTTCCCCCAGCCTATATTGATAGCAGATGGTTGCATAACTGTTTAGAGCTTGGCAGGGTATCTGGGCTGCCCTCTCAATTTCATTTACCAGTCAGCTAGGATCAGTGACAGCTACAGATATGTTTAAAATGTTAGCTAGCTTCAGGACCCCATCACAAACGTCTTCTGTTGTAGGTGATTCCCAGCTTTTTTAAACCTACTGGCAAGCCATTATTCTCAAAGAATCAAAGCATTTTTTAACAACATGTACTTTCCAATGTACTCTGATGACTGGTGATAGTATTAGTATATCCTTTAATTCTTTGTGATGTGAATCCTACATGAATTTTTCATTAATCTATTCTGGATTAATACTAGGATCGGTGGTCTTTAGTTACACGGGTCATCTGCTTGCCCTTTTATTGAGAGCTTTCACAAAATTAATGCTCTCTCAGCATCTGAAATCTTTCTGCTATTGCAAGTTGTGCTGGAGATGCGTATCAGCCATCGGGGCATTTCAGCTAATTCTTATGGAATTCTTGGCTGAAAATTTTTGGAATCTTCTGTTTTTAAGATATTTATCTCTTGTGGATGTTGTTCAACATCCTTCTTAATTACTTACAGACTGCAAAGTACTGCAATGCCCTGCAGTCTTATGCATCATCCTTTTTATTGTCTCTGCAGCTGCATTTCTTGGTGACAAAGCTTTAGCTCTGGTCTAGGTATAAGGGCTGGCAGCTGTGAACACTGTTTACTTCTTTCCATTGTGAATCATAAATACTACGGGAACAGCCCAAACCCTGACTTGCGGGTGTAACTGCCATTGAGTTCAGCAGCATTTGTGGCAAATGTAGTAAACGAGTTGTAGAGCAAGATAACATCCTCTGGTTGATAAATTGGCTTAATGAAAGAGGAGATCTCTTACTCTCTACAAACCTTACCTTGTTTTGATGGGGCTTGCACCTATAGTCTGAAAGCAATAGCTAAATCATAAACATGTATTTTGCGAATGACTGTACCTTTGGACATCATTTGATGTGCGTATTGTAGTAGACCCACTATTATCAGTGTCTTTCATAATGCTATCCATGCACTGCTTGGTCTTAAACGCTAATATAACATGGTTAAATGTAGTTCTTAAAATTAGAGCTCTACGTGATTCCAGTGGAAAAAGAACAGATAGTCTCAGCAATTGTTGCTGAAAACAGTCCACAAAATGTTTAGGAGTGAACAAAGTAGCACAAATCTATGGAAAAGTTTTTTCTAGTAGTATTTGCAATGTTTCTGTAATTTCTTTGTAAGACTAGAAAAAGACATGTTTTTAAAATGTCAAGTTATTTAGAAACAATTGTCTAAGTATTATAAACATATTTTCTTGAAATATACTGATAGCAGGTAAACTGGTTTGAACAAATGAGTCAACTGAAATGAACTACGATTAATTTAGTTATTATTCTGAATGCATTGTAAGTTCTAGCATAAAAATTTTTCTTTGGAGGAAAGACACTTCTCAGGAATAGAAATAAGTATGAGCAAAACCCATGCAATTAAATGAAAACCACAGAACAAAAAGCAGATAAAGGTACCTTTCAAAGAAAGGATATGCTTTTTGGTTGTGATTAATACAGCATTGACTCATCCAGGTTATAAAAAATATTGCATCAAAACATCCTGTAATAGCAGAGGAACAGATACATGCTGGTAACTACAGATGTGCACAAATGCAAACAAACTTATGTATATCTACGTGTTCAGAGTAACAAACAATAGCAGCCTGAAACATTACTTCAGTGCACTGCCTGGAAAATATTTTGTCCAAGATGTGCTGAAATTGGCTGGCAATTTTATACTGATCATCCCCTGTTCTGACATGTTTTATGAAAAACCACAGGAAATCGTATGTATGTGTCTTCATGCCAACAGTCAAAAAGGACGAAAGACTCGACTTGCAGCTTGAAAAACCTCAGAAATGCAGAATCAAATGACATTCCATCACCCACTACATACACTTTCTGTGCTGAGCAGCCTATATTAGAAACAGCATGTACTAGCAAATATTGGCATGTTATTTCTTTCTTGATAGAATTCAGAAAAGTTTTCTGCAATTACTTTATTCAGAAGGGCAATGAATAAGACTAAAATAACCATTAATATGATAGCTCTTGTATTAAAAATAATTTAGATGGTTGAGTTAGTTTTATCCCAAAATAATATCATCCAGTATTAGTATCAGTACACAATATCTAGGCATTTAAACAGAAGAGGTGTTCATAAACTGCTAAACAGAAAATGAAATTTGTAATTTGTTGAAGAACACTATGTTTCATGACCAAGAACAAACTCTGCAAGGTGTAAAACTCAGTATAACGTGTAAGGAAAAAGAGAATTTAAAAAGTAAAATAAGCAATCAGCATGCATATGAATAACAGTGAATATAAATAAGAAAAGGAAAATTGACAAACTTTGGTTATCATTGCAGTATCTATTGCCAACTGCTTTAAGGAAAACAAAGGATGAAAGGGTTATACCAGGGTCTGAAAAAGAGTACCAGTGGCTTAAAAATATGAAGCTATTAGCTAATATTAGCTAATCAGTTGGATGCTCATCCTGTATAAAATATGACAATGGCAAAACGGTACTCAACAAAATGGGAACATGAAGCAGTGACATCCAAATTTTCACAGCCTCCACAGAGTGATTTCATGACTAACCCACTGCCTACTGCCTTCTCCTTCACAGCCTTTCTTATCTTGAAGGTATTACAGTGGCTTCACCGGGAAGGTGCAGAATGAAAGCTGTAAATGTACTACACCATGCGCTAAAACCTGCCATACTCCCTTCATACTGGTTGTCCAGCATACACATTAAGCTGAGGGCTCTCCAGGTGCACAGTGCTACAATGAGGAGAAATCCAAGAGATTCCTGAAACTATGGTGGTCACAAGGAGAATGCCCAAAGATAGAGTCACTGAGGCCAGGGATCAGATGCTGGTGGTGCTATGCTGAAGCTTGTGCACATGAAGTCGAAGGACAGAACGGGAGTTTCTATCAATGCTCCTGGCTTGGTGAAAGTAAACTTTCAAATTTGTAATGCTCTGTAGCCTATGCAATTCAATTAACTTTCTGGAAGAAAATATATTAAGAATGTGAGATATGTATAAAAAATCTGCAGATGATCAGCAGAGACTTGTGACTTGGCAAATCAGGGTAAACTACTCAGTTTGAACTGGATAACTTGGTTAACTTTGGAGCAACCAAATAATATGATATATTTTACTATAAGCAGAAACAAACTGGAAGCCAAAATATGACTATGTTTGTCCATGGCTACTTTCTCCCCATGAACAGGGCTTTCTAATATACCTGTAACTAGTCACTCACAAAGATGGTTTAGGAAGGGGATGGAATCTTGTATCTTTCTCCAATCTAACCTTCAGTTCAGTCAGCACTTTTAGGTCTGAAGGAAGTAGCAGTATGTAATTTTGGGTCTGATGAAAATAACATCAGATAAATTTGTAAGGCTGGTTTTATGCAGATGGGTAGACTAGAAAATAAAAAGTGCTGTGACAGTCTGGTACTGAGCAAAGCCATCCTTTTAACTCTAACAAGCATAAAAGTATCAAAAATATACCATCTAATAAAAAACATAAAGTATCAGGCTTGAGTATATCATTCACCTCATCTTTTTCCACCAGAAGCTCTGATACAGCACAAGCCATACAAGCACATGCAGAGAAGTCAGGTGCGCTGCCATACAACTTCTTTTGTTTGCTGAGAAGCGTGTAAGGTGCAAAATAAAATCCATCTTTAATTGCAGGTGAACCTTTTACTGAGAATAAAGAGAGAATTACAGGAGCCCATCCTTGCACTGTCCAGAGTGTGGGAAAGCCCTGCCTTTTCTCAATGAGCATGTCCAGAGGCACTAAATATCTTCTTGACTGTAAAGACATGTTTTATCAGAGATCAAAATTGCTTAACTAGAACAAGATAATCCTTTGTGCAGAGAGATCACTGATCTGTCAGGTGACCCATATTAAGTGAGAAGTTTTGAAAATAAATCTCTAAATTCCCCTCTCCTGTCCATTGTAACCTTACTTTTCTGCCCTTCAGACCAGAAACAGTCAATGGCCCTTACTTCGCTCAAACCCCATGCTTAGGAAAGGCTTTTGCTTTCCACCATGCCAGAGGGAGGTCTGCTCACTTCTGCACAGAGATTCCCTCCTTGTGCCAAATCTTTCCTCCTTCTGCAGACTTCCGTGTCATGTTCCTGCTCCTGCTTGTGCTCTAGAAGCATTTTGTGTAGCACATGTCCAGGAAGGGTGCAGTTCTCCCACTGGAGGGTCCCCAGAGCACAGCAACGAAGACAAATTGCTTGCTTTCCCCCTGCCCAGCCCGCCTGCCCTCTTTAACAAAACAGAATACATAATAGTCACAGAATAAACAGAAAACAAACTTGTTAACTACTTACACTATTGCTTTCAACCAGGTTGAGAATTTTTTATAAAATGATTCTTGGAATAATCAAACATTTAGCACTATTTGTTGAAACAGAAAAGAGCTCCTATTCCTGTATTACATGTATTACATGTGTAATATATTTCATAAAATTTAGTTCCACTTGGAAGGATGCATCCTGTCTGTTTCAGAAGAAAAGATATTCCAAACAGACCACAGCTGCAAATATTTCAGGCATTAAAACAAAAAGGAAGCAAGATGAAAAGTGAAAGTGCTGAGCATATCCAACCAAATCAAACCATAAGAAAATAAGTGTAGTAAGAGAACATGAAAACAGAACAAAAGAAAAAACCCAAATAAAAGATGCTGTGGTATATATATCCAGAAAAATATTGTAGCTGCTGTTCTAAAAGCATTAGTTTTTTTTTGTAAAATGCAAATTATTTTCCACATAGCATATAACCTCTGTGCATTTGCCTTTTATTAATATTCTAACACTTGTTCTGAATAGCAGAAATACAATGTATAGAGTATATGCAGAAAATAACACCCTAATTCATAATTGCCATTCTTGTCTGTAGTAGAAGTATGGAGAAAGTTACACATAAAAGTTAAACTTACAGGGAGTCTTTAAAGCATTTACAGGAACAGATTCCAAACTTGGGCACCTCTTTGATGCTGTGGGTAGGTCCTAAGGATACTGTCCATTCTTACTGGCAGGAATTACTGCTTTCCACTGTGCATGAGCTGGTATTCTGCAAACTATGGATCATGCTGCCAGTCACTACACTAGTTGTCAGAAGCTTGTGACAGTTTATGTCTGCACAGGAGCTTTAAAATGAGAGGACCCTGCAACTTCTTCTTTCACATCCTGCTTATCATTTAGGAGTATTGCACTGTGTTTCTATCTTGCACTTATGTGATTTATAATCTCCTACAAGTTTTTGTTGATATGTGATATAGTTGCTACTGCTTCTTTTAATTTACAGCTGATAAAACAGTGAAGTAAGATTTTTTTACATTCTCAGTGGCCACACAAGACGTAGAGTTTGGATGTACTGATCAAATGTTAATCGTATTTTTACCTTTAATTTGCATAGACACTACTTTGAGTTTTAAGAATAATAGTGTTAAGGTATGGAAAACATTAGTTATTCATTTTTATTTTAGCATACTTCTGAGCTGTGAAGAAAAAATAGATATTTGTTGCATGAACTTAAACTATTTGTCATCATGGCTTTTAAACTGGTTGACAGAAGGAAAAAAGAAATCAAAATTATTTGATAAAAATGTATTTAATACATTAGCCATTAAATATTCCTTTATCATTGATAGAAAGGCTTGAATAACAAATACTTTTAGTTTTAAATTATGTATTTTATTTCTAAAACCTCTGAACCTGTTATACCCTCAAATATAATTTGACCAGGTCTAACAAATTCAGCTGGCGTTTCTTCTCTGAATACTGGAAGGTTGATGTCTTTGCTGTGATAATTCGGAGTGAGTATGACCTCTCTGGATACACAAAGTGAAGACCCCTCTGCTTGGGCTCTGCCTGGCTCATTGCTGTTTCATTTGCATTCCCACCCTTACCCTCGCAGAGAAAGGGGAGTCCAGAGCCTCCTCACAGCTGCTGCTAGCCATGGGAGGGTACTGCAGCTCCCTGAAGGTTATTCCTCTCCCTGAATATGAGCAGATGTTTCTAGAGAGCAAATAAATTACAGAATGGACCGTAACGTTGCCCATAAACAATGAACAACCATAGGGGTGTCCTCAGTATCCTAACAGTGCCTGCTCTTAAGCAATGGGCAACCATGGAGGTGTCCTTGTTCACTTCAGTGTGGCAAGTCACAGGGAAAGGTAATAGTCTCTTTTGGAATGAGAGGGTATTTCTCCATTTAAGTAGCATTTTATTTTTGCCTATCACTTGGCCTGATTTAAGTGGTACTGGATGTTTTGTTGTGGTGTGACAACACTGATGTCCTCCATGGGCAAAGAAAGAGAAGCTCAGTCACATGGATGCCAGACTATGGCAGCAGGCAAGTTTGTGACAGGCTAGAGTGTGGGGACACTGCCTCTTCTCACTACAGCTGCCTGCTCACAGTTACCCTAAAGTCAGAAGCTTCTTCCTCTCCCTCTGACCATGGCAGTGGAGAGCCATATGGGGCTAAATGCGGCATGGCTGTACTCAGTCTGAAGAGGAGAGTAGTTTGCTGAACCACCCTGCCTGCTAAAACAACCTGTATAGTCACTGGAGGAGCAGTAGTGGGTGGGATGAGTGTTACATTTACACAGAAAAGTTAAAAAATATGTTTTAGCTTCCCCGAATACTGTTGGGGAATATAAAGCCTTTAGCAGTAATAAAGGAGTGTGGTTTGGAAGCAGGAAAATTATCAGAATATAAGAATAACAGAATTAAGAATATAAGTAGTTTTCACTAAGGGCATTGAAACTTTAATGCAAAGGGAATTCTCTAAAACTTTCAGGTGTTTTTATGATGTTGACTTTGCTCACAACCTGCACATTAAAATCAAAGACTAAATCATGCCTGTGTCCTGACCCTTGTAGTGGTTTTGGTGAGTGTTGCAGATGTGATGAGGCATCAGCCATGGGAGACAACAAATCCATTTGAAGTTTTTAATTTCAAACAACAGGAGACATGATTCAACCTTTAGCATTAGCCCACCTTAGTTATTTAATATAGGTCTTAATTATTTAAGTAATTGTGGGAAATCATTTTATTTCTAGAGATCTTATGTGAGCCTGAAGGCATGTTTTGTGCCTATCGCATTCTTTTAATTGTCAGTTACTATTTCAGAAACTGAAGTCAGCTCAGAAATAGCAAATAGGCTTCATTATTCACCTGAAAAAAAAAAAAAGATATTGAAAAATAGTGTTCATGGAAATATCCTGGTATAATTTGAAAGGCAAGAAAATCTTCTTATTTGAAAACTTGTGTATGTTCTCCTGTTTGACACATCATATTTGTGAGCAAAATTTTTAACTAGCTTGTTATGGCATTTTATTAACTGGTTTTCTTCTCACTAGGATAAAATGGCTGGTGTACAACATCTGTAAATACTCATGAAGATCAAGTATGTAGAAAAATTATCACAACAACACTCCACCTTTCAGTACTTTTTCTGGGTGATGGTCATGCTTGAAGGACATGAAAGAGTAAAAGGCCTATCTTTCTATCTTATTGACTCTTACGGCTACATTCGGTGTAATAATCATGTACTATAGATTTAACTGTAAGGACTTTAGCTACAGTCTTGTATAAAATGTATTTTTCTTGGGAAATAAAAGCAAGGATAGGATAAATGAGGCAAATTTGGGATTAGGAAAATAATACTGTGCTTCAAGGAGCATTAAAATATGTTTAGATTAATTGGGGATTAACATTGTAAAAACTGAAACCCCATTGTTGCTAATCTCTTTGAACTAGGCTGAGCTACTCTAAACCAATGCTGAACAAAGTTTTCATGTGTGGAATTAGGCAGGGTTTTTCAACTTTCATTTTGCTAAATTCCAATTTAAAAAAAAATACTGTTGATGTGTTTGTTTCAGCAAAGGTTTACTCAAGGCTTAGATAGAGTTTTATGTTGAGTGAAGGACAGGAAAAAGTTTCCAGTCATGAAATAATCCAGGTGAGAAAGAAGAATAAAATTATACAGTTTTATCCTGGGATAAAATATGGTATCTGGTGTAATGCCACCCGCTGAAACTGAAGCTGTGTCTGACCCTGAATATAGTAGG